>NC_138204.1:46603590-46791090 GCF_964194415.1 Vipera berus
AATAAGTGTGTTTACCACCTTTAGTTACCTATGAAGTAATAAAGACAAGATAAGCCTAAAAATAAAATAAAATAAAATAAAATAAAATAAAATAAAATAAAATAAAATAAAATAAAATAAAATAAATAAAATAAAATAAATAAAATAAAATAAAATAAAATAAAATAAAATAATAAAATAATAAAATAAAATAAAATAAAATAATAAAATAAAATAAAATAAAATAAAATAAATAAAATAAAATAAAATAAGAAAATAAAATAATAAAATAAAATATAAAATAAAATAAAATAATAAAATAATAAAATAAAATAAAATAAAATAAAATAAAATAAAATAATAAAATAATAAAATAAAATAAATAAAATAAAATAATAAAATAAAATAAAATAAAATAAAATAAAATAAAATAATAAAATAAAATAAAATAAAATAAAATAAAATAAAATAATAAAATAAAATAAAATAAAATAAAATAATAAAATAAAATAAAATAAAATAAAGACTTCCGGTTTTGCGTAGAAGTGACCAGTCACAGGCTTGTGGGTTCTCTGCACCCCTGTGGCTAATTTCACCCTGTCTGGGGACCCTAAATGAGTCTAAGTTGCCCCGGAGAGGAGAGGAAGAAAGAAGGGTGCTCCAGAACTTCTGGAATGGTGGCGTCCATTCCGTTTGACTTGGGGAAAGCCTTCTAACCTGACAGGAGAAAAGTTGGCCGTATTGCATCAACCATCCCAAGCTACTAGCAACCAAAGTCCAAAAGCACTAACTGGCACAACTGTGAACAGCGTGTTTGAAACTTGGTGAGGAATTCAATTTTCTCTTTTCTATTCTACATTTAGTTTCCTGGTAAAGATCCCCAAGAACCAAAATACTTCTGAAAGGGAGGGAGGGGGATTTCCGCCCCACCCTTACACTAACAGAAGTGGCGAATTAATCTTTTTATGGAGGAACAAAATATATGGAATTAAAATAATTATAAAACTTGAAATTTAAAACTTAAATCTGGATAAATTTAAAATTGTTTGAATGCTTAAGTTACTCATTTTAAAGGTAATTGTTCATTTTGGAAATTGAAAAAACAAGTAGTTGCTGACACCTAGTGGTGGATGAAGACTATGACAGCTATGACTTTAATATAAGACTTGGCAACCTGGGAAAGCTAATCTGTGTTTGTGACATTCAAAGTTTTAACAACAAAGAACAGCTGTGACCAAAAAAAGACAATAATCTGGGCTGTAGACAAAGAGAGAATTATAAATTTCAGGAAAAAAATTTGTTTGAACTATTTGGATTACAAATATCTATTTAATTGGGACTCTAAAGCTATTTGCAGAGAAAAGAAAGGAAGAGGAAAATTCAAATTCTTGGCCATCATGGATCAGAGACATATAGAAAGAACATATCAAGAAAACATAAATACTTCACAGGAGGAGATATATAGTATATTGCAACTAATTCAAACAACAATGACTTTAAACCACAAAGAAATCCAAAATAACTTTGAAAATATAAATCAATCTATTTCTAAGTTAACCCTACAACAACAAAATTCCCAGACAACAACAACAGAGAAGGAGCAGATAAAACAGATAAATGGATATAGAATTGAGAATAGAGACTTAAAGATGGAACTTAACAAAACAAGGAAACATTATTTAACCCTAGTGGAATTTTTTTTTACAAGAATTGGAAAAAACAACTTATCCCTTAAGACTACAAAATAAATCTGAGGACAAGAAAACAGATTGGATAAAATGGACTGTAGAGATGTCAGGAACATCAGAGAGAAAGGAAATGATAAGAGAAGCGGAGAGAAAGAAAAAGATTTTCAACAAACAAGGAAAGGTAGAAGGCCCGTACAAAGACACTTCACCTGATTTACTTTTTATAGCAACATTTATGAACATACGGAAAATGTTTTTGATTCAGCAAAATACATTGATTAAGAAAGATACTGGGCAAAGGCAAAAGACTAAAGTGGAAACCAAGAATATAAAAGATAGGACTTACCAGAGAGAATACTTAAAAAAGAATCATTTGTTTGAATATGGTTATTTGGACTGCTGTGCACTACGTCATTCTTAGATTGAAAATATTCAGATTGCTATGCAACTGGTCAAGATCTCTGCATGATTTCAAAGGATTAATTTTTGGAACTAAGGCACCTTCTCATAGGTATTCCCCTCCCAGTCACACTGGAGGCCGGCCTTAGAATGGATCTGTTGTTGCTTCCTATGGAAGGGGATAGCTTCATCCCCAATTTTGGTTCTGTCTTTTTCCAAAGAGCATGTGAGTCTATCAGTTCTGCCAAGGACTCCTTAAATTCACCTTTTTTAATTTTTTTATTATTATTTTTCCATTTTTATTTACTACTAACATTCCTAACATTGAAAACTGGATTAAAACATTTTATAAGTCCAAAACAAAGATATAATATTCAGAAGGGGCTTAAGTATACATGTCCTTAATTCACTGGAGTATAAAAAGGAGGAAGCATGGCACAATCAGATTTGCAAGATTCTGTTACTGGTCAGTAAAAGTAGTTTTAGTCTGCAGGATCCAATTTTGTCAGTCACTGGGACAAGAGGTTTAGTCTTCCAAGTTTTCAGACTTGTACTGGAACCCATCCTCAGGAGACTTCTCTCTGGCACACACTCTGCTAGTTTTAGTCTTTCTGAGGAGTTGATTTTCTGATCTGGTCTACCTAGCAAGGTTGACCCCAGCCTAGGACATGCTAACAAAACCACACAGATATCATCCAAGCATCCAAAAACAAAACAAAATACCCCTCCCATCACTTACAAATATGTGCTCACATGGTAAGGTTTCTAAAAATGGCCCAAAAGGTAACCCTACAATGTCAACTTCCAAGCCCCAAGTTCACTCCTTCCCATCAACACACTCCATATGCAGTTATCAGCACTGTCCTAAATCCTAACAGTGGAAACCCAGGAACCTCCCATCCCATTATCTCCTTGTAGATTCCCAGGAGGTGTTTCCCTGTGAAGATTCCCCAACCTTTATCAGCATTTATCATAGACCTCCTATTAGTGCTTCAAGCCTTATCCCAGTGTGAAGACTCTGTAAAGTACCTAACAGAAGAGCGGTATTTATAATAACTATAATTTCAGTTAGACAATATCAGAAACAGGAGCACTTTTTCAAAAGGGATCTTTGCATCATCCAATCTATTTTGTGTCTAAACTCAGTCTTTTGCCCAAAGTGTCAGAGAGAGGCTGTTCAGCTGGGAGGAGGAATCAAGCAAGGAATCAGTCTGGAATCATTACATAACCCCAAAACTAACTTGGAAAAGAAGGCACCACCAAACAGGCCATCAAGAGCTACTGAGTAGAACAGAGGAATCCAGAATTTTTGATTACTTCATAGCACATTTTTGACAACCTTCTGGGTTGCAAAGCCTCACTAACCACGCTTTCAAAATGGATCAAATCATGCATTGGGCTACCCTATGAGACACAGAATAAGAGTGCCCCACAGGACAAATGGGCAACTAATAAGCTCCTAGGAGATGTCTATAGAGTGGGCTCGTGGTTCTCCATGTTCAATTGCATTAAAGTTAAACTCTTATGCTTTGGCCAAAGCATCATTTCCAGCAAGAGTATTCCTCTCCCCCCAATATGTGAGGGAAGCTCTGATGTGTTCCACAATAGGGTGCCTTGGCTTCACTGTAGGAAAATGATACATTGAACTTGGAGAAGATCCAATATCTAAAGTGGAGAGAGTCCACCTACCTATTACAGGAAAGAGGGAATATTTGCAGAAAATTGCACATCACAAACCCCTTATTTCTTCTTTCTCTTTTTGCTGAGATTTCTTTCTGACTTGTCATTCTGAGACTGGAGATCAAAGTATTCCCTCTCACAGGAAGTAACTTTAGAACCAGTTTAGACACTGCTTCCACACCAGGTGGGCAGGATATATTCTGTTCTAGAAGATGGATCTTCATGGTAAATCCAGCATACCAGTTCTTGTCATATACTATCTAGAAATCCTATTGCTTTGTCTGACCTTAACCCAGGGGTAGGCAACCTTGGCTCTTTCATGACTCATGGACTTCAAATCCCAGAATTCCTGAGTCAGCATAGCTGACTCAAGAATTCTGGGAGTTGACGTCTACAAGTCATAAAAGAGCCAAGGTTGCTTACCCCTGCCTTAGCCTGTCATGCCAGTTTCTCATAGGATGCTTTTTCAATCTATGCTGTATGTGGTATCCAGATTATGACATTTATTTGTTTTCAACAACTCTTTACAGGCCAGCTCTGGAGTCAAGCAATGGAATAAGCGCTGGTTTGTATTGGTGGATCGCTGCCTTTTTTACTACAAAGGTATGAGGAGATGCAAGTCTAAAATTAAATATTAAAATTGTATTTAATTTAATTATATGTTAAAATATAAAGGTATAAGGAAACTCCCAGATGCCAAACATAGTTTGAAAGCAATGATGCATTCATTTTTTGTATCTCTTATCAAACTAGATTTTCACCTTCATACCCGCTGTTGAGGAACAGTGCTCCTTTCATAGGAGAGACTGATTTTTTTAATCTATAAGGGATACAATATTTTAATGGTTTAGGAGAGATAGGAAAGGCAGTTTTTCTTCACAAAGTATGTACTTGAGAAATGTCATTCTATAGTATGAGATGTAATAATTGCTGCCAATTGGATGGTTGTAAAGGAGACAACCCTACTGCTTTGATGGTAGTTATAGAGGACAGCCTACAATTCTATGGTTAAATAACCCATGACCCCCTGAGTCACTATTTCAGAGATATTTGCTTACTTAAACAGAAAAACAATATGACCATAGGTGGACAAAAAAGCAGTGGAGCAGGAGCAAGTTGCAACTTCCTGCCAGCTTCCCCATTGACTTTGCTTGTGGGAAGGTAACCAAAAACATCGGAAGTTATGATAACAGGACCTCAGCAATGTGACAACTGCAGGGCAGTATGGTGACACTGCAGCGGCCACTACTTTGCCAGTGCAAGTGGTATGAAGATATTTGAAATTTCAATCCCACAAGAGAAATGGGCCTGGATCTTTGGATGCATTCTTTAAGTTAGCCCACTGGAGGTACCTTGATTCAAAAATATGATGCATTCTTTCTGCTAATTGTGGAATACAAATAGACAGATAGGAGAGTTTCTGAGTACCAGGTACAAGGAAGTACAAGTGAAAAATTTAAAAATGTTACTGAATTTGTGTCCCAGAAGGCTGCCTGTTACCTAGCTGGCCACTGTGAGGATAGAATGCTGGATAAGATGGTCCTCTGATCTGCTTTAGTAGGATTATTATGTTTTTGTAATATTATTTTGTAATAATAAAAATGTACTGTTAACTCTTTCTGACCAAGCAATATAGTTTTCCAGCAATATATAGGAATTTCTCACATGAATGATGACCGACCCCTCCTTCCTTCCTTCCTTCCTTCCTTCCTTCCTTCCTTCCTTCCTTCCTTCCTTCCTTCCTTCCTTCCTTCCTCAGCAAGTCCTTAGCTATTTTACCTAGCAATTAATTTTCCAATTTGCAATACTGCAGTTGAATGGATAAGATCAAAGATTCAAGGTCCTAGACCTGCTCTTCCAGAAGTCTCCTGAATCTTCTCACTCTGTCCTCACCTCCACTTTGAGGGAGCTTGATAATTTAAAATCTGTGCTGCCTTTCTGGCAATTAAACTGAAAAAATATTTTAAAAGGAAATAATTTTAATAGGTGCCACTTGTTGCTATGTTGCACAGAGGAATGTAGCAAGAAGTTTCAGCCTTTTCCATCCATCCATGGGAGATAAATTAATCTCACAGGAGATAAGCAAAATAAATAAAATAAAATAAAATACCTTTTAAACTTTAAATACAGTATTCAAAATAAAAGCATTCAGTTTTGGAGGAGATAAATGCTGCCTGATTAAAAAGAAAAATACAAAAGATTGTGATGCTTGGAGCCAACTACAAAAGGATTCTAGTCTGCTGCAAATAGGAGTTTCTCTTGCAGTATCTCAATTTACTACTGAGCTCAAGAAAATTATAAATTTGAACAATATCATCATAGTCTGAAAAATAGGATAAAGGCTGAAATTAAGAAAGAATTTCTTCGCTAATAATTTTTGTATGTGGCATGTTATTTCTAGTAGTTGCTCTAGGAATTTAATTAGTTTTCTAAAACAGATGATTTGGATGTTGTTGTTGCCCTTTCACAAACTTTGGATTAATTTATTGTATGTCATCAAATAGAAATTTAATATTCTCTGTAATATCCTGTTAGTCCTTCTTTTCTTTGGACTTACTGGAATGATTAAGATCCAACAGTGAAGATGCGTGCGTGACATTGCAGCACATATATATTTATTTAATTTATACACAGCTTTCTACTCTGGCAAATACTCCAATGAAGCAGACACCATGTCACCCACCACCAATGCAACTCTTTTATTTTTCCATACTCTGCCTGCCAAATTGTGAGCCCAACGACATCAATATGTCCTGTAACCATTGGTTCCCACAATCCTGCTGTCTGGGCCTTCTCTCTGGTAGCAGATGGAAAAGATGATGGGCATGAATAATTAACTAGACAGTATTGTGAAGTGTAACTGATATGCATACAGGGATATGTGAACGCTTCCTGGTCTGAATTGGAAAGACAAACAAGCATGAATGCATCAGGGCAAGGGGGCATCTTTCATAGGTAGATAAATAGTTAGGCCCAGCTTTTCCATCCCACTCCCTTCGTAATGATTGTTTTCAAGTCTTCCTGCCTGCCTGCCTGTTTGCCTGCGTGCAAGGAAATTACCCTATGCTCCTGGCTGTTTCTTAGTTCCAATGGTGATGAAGTAGATGGATGTCCATTTTAACAACTGTTAACTAAGATAAAGGAATATTGTCTAATTCTTTGTCCCTCTCTTCTTCTTTCATGTAGATGAGAAGGAGGAAAGCATCTTGGGCAGCATCCCACTTCTCAGTTTTCGAGTAGCAGCTGTACAGCCATCGGATAACATCAGCAGGAAATATACCTTTAAGGTCAGTAAAGAGTGGAAGTGCTCCTAGCACACTGTTCATGGATGTGTAAATATACCTTGTTGTGCTAGTAGAAATGTATCTTAGACTAACAGCACTACCTGAACTGGACCCAGTAGAAACTTTATTTAGATGGGAAACAGCTTTATATCACACATTTAAAATCGTGTTGGATTCCTAGAGCATACATTTGTACCTGCACGTATGATGTCAATATACAAGTACACTCTACGAGCTCCTAAATTCTGTGAGATTTAGTTCCAAATTCATTCTATCCCCTTTTCTCTTGATGGATATTAATTCCTGTGAGTCTAGAAATAGTCAAATAGATCATGTAATGTTTATTGAATAAATCTGGAGTATTGAAAGATCTTGGGGGAGAGATTAGGAAATATGTGTTCATTTAGAGATATTTGAAGATTGTTTCATATGCAAAAACAATTGCAATATGTTCTTTCTTTTTTATCTCTTCTCCTTATATTTCTTTTTGTCTATTCACTATCTTTTTCTTACTTTTTCCTAAGTTGGTGTTGCTTTTATGCTGTAAAAAATTCTTAATAAAAATAAATTTTAACAAATCTCTAGTACACTCAATGAAAATTAATTAGATTTAAGTAGTTGCACATCTACATGTTACATACCACATAACTTTTCTCATTGCCATCTTTCCCATTATATTGTTTGCTAACTTCTTTCTACTCATTGAAACCACTTACTCTTGATGTTTCAAAACTGTGCTCTGTAATATTTGTTCCCTTTTTAATGGTGATGAATTGGTTTTGATTCGAAACCGTTGATACATTTGTTTTCTTTGTAAATTTTCCTACATGTCTAATAGTGGTATAGAAGAAAGGAATTGTATTTAAAAGGGGTATGGGGACTCCTAATGAAGTTCGTAAGCATGTAAACATGCTTTTCAGGACAACTTGGCTGATGTTGAGTGATAGGAATCCAGGAACTCTTTTTCTGGCACAACTTTTCCCACCAAGTTCCACTGATACCATTGCATTAGACAGGATCTCAGAGTCTATAAATATATACAGAACATCTTAGAGAAGACTATCATATTTCCAAATCATATGAAGCTTATGAAGTAAATTTTAGAGTTCAGTAGGAATTATTCTGAAGTAATGTGCCTAGATTTTCAACATTTGTTTGTAAGAAAACAAAAACTACAGTGAAGGAAATAAAAGTACAGTTTTGATCTTCTCCAAACTTCATACTGATGGCAAGATACCCAAAATTTATATTCTGTTCTTTTATTTAAGAATAATTATTGTGCTCCCAATTCATGTTCATAAAAAATGTAATTGTATAATAGACTATTCACATAGACAATCTACATGTGCTAAATAGGTAGATGTACAAATATATTTTTTGACTTCATCTTACAGTTTCTAGAAATTTTATTTTACATCATGTCCTATTGCTGCAATAATTGAACCTACATTTTCCTCTAGCACTTTGAGACAACTGGCTGAGGGCTGTTCCATGGGCTGAGATGCAAAGGAATAGTTTTCCCAAGTTCAGTGAAAACCAAGTTGACCATTCAGTTTAAAGCTCAGAAAGCACTAAGTATGACCCCAATTCTGCTTTAACTATCCATTCACAGTGATCACCTTTGTTCTTGGTGTGCTTTGCCTGCTGATATTCCTCCCCATTGAATTGCTTATTGGGTGTGGCTGATCTGTTCTCTGTCTTCCCTGTTTTTCTGTGTGAGGATCCCCTGGACAGGAGATCTCTTCTGATTACTGGTCTGCAATACATCACCCAGCCACCAAATAGGTAGTGTTTTCCTTCTGTTTCCAAATGCATGCATGCATGCCAGAAAGGAAAAAAATGAAGTGCCAATGGTAAAAATTATCCTGCATGCTTTATTCACCTGCAATCATTCCCTAAGGAAATTGTGGTTGGGGAAATTTTGAATCCCTTTGTCTAATGAAATACCTAGAAGTATTTTTAAACCATAGAGAATACTGGAAACACAGAGCTATATTAGCAAATCCCACTGAGGATATAGATCTTGAACTCATTACTATTATATGACTTGTACATAATAAATAAATGTTCATGTTATGGGTTTCACTGAGTGATTTGTGGAAGATAATATCTAGCTCAACAAAGTGAAAATCAAAAAGGCATGTAGTAGTTAGTCAATGAGTGGCAATTAGTTGTGAGACAAAACTGATGGGTAAATATAAACAAAAATTAAATTATGTTATTCATTCTCTACTGTGAATATTTAATGTACATAATAAAATACATAATATATGAGCCCAATTCTGTTTGTTATATTGATTAGTAAGATTCATTAAAACAACTGGATTTTTTTTTTCAGGATCATTGAGACAGATACACTACAAATGAGCTGGTTAAATTCAGACAAAGAATTTGTATGTATCAAATTCTAGAAATACTTTGATCTGGATTTGTAGCCTCTTAGGATAGTTTTAAATCAAATGTGATTGCTTCTATTACTATTCTTAATATATGTGCCTATTCTTTTTTGTTTACTTGTATAAGAGCTGAAGACTTTCAGTTTCAAAAATAATCTTTCCTTTGTGGGTTTTCTATCTGAAAATCTTCAGCTTTTACATATCAAAACTCAGGAATGAAGTACATAAAAGGCTCTCTGTGTGATTTCCTAGACTCTGTTACATTTTAACCTGATGAAGAAATGGTTCATGCTGAGGGAATGGGGGAAAATAAACAGAATATCATGCACTGCACAGCTGAGATCAGTCAAATTTTGTCTATGTCCCAAATGCTGAAATAGCATTGTTAGGGAAGGTTGAGTAGTCCTGTTATTGATTTCTCTAAGTCAACAACTATGCTGATGTAATCTTATTAAATGTCCACAAGGAAATGGAACGTGAGTACTTCTCTATGGACAGTTCCTAGCATTGACATTCAAAGATCACTACTTAATCTATTCCTCTTTAATTTGTCCCTCTGATAAGAAAAAAGATGGCAGAAATGATGGGATAACACTGAAGTGTTACAGGTGGAAGATCACTCTATTTGGAATGCTGTAAAAGAAAGATGTTTAGAAAAATTAAGGAAGTTTGAGAGATCTTTCTTCCTTGCCTGTGTTAGGAAGAGCTATTGAATGTCTAGGAACTATTCCTAAAACAGTAAATTTATATCATCTGAAGTTTAATGTTGGTGGATTTATGTTAACTCTCATTATTTTAATTCAAATCAATGATCTATAACAAGCCATTTGGCAGTAGCTTTTGTTCTCCCTACCATAAATTGATTAGCAAGGAGTTTCACCAAGACAATCTGAGTTGAACCAGTTTTTTGCATGCTGTTCCACTTAAACATTTTGACTTATGCATGTCCTGCAATGGGAGAGCTTTCATCTAATACCCAAAAGTTTGTACATAGTGCTGGAGGACCAGAGGTGCTGTCGTTGTGTTAGAATTAGTGGAGTTGGTTTGTGCCAAATATTAAAGAGGATAATCTTCTATTTAAAGGATAGTTATAATTACTCTTCTGTTTCAAAGCACTGTCTATTTGAACAAGTCCAAACATCGTTTCAAAATAAGAGCTGACAATCATGAAATAAAAAATTGGTGAAATTATAATGTGCCTAAGCGAAAGAAGACAAAATTGATTGCTGATGAGTAAACTCTCTAGACACTCACTGGGATCTTTTTATCTCCCTTTCTCTCTTTCTATTCTTTGTTTCTGCAGGTAACTGTATGCTGGATGGAAGAGGTGCCACAAAATCACAAGAAGTCATTCTCTCCTCAGGCTGAGCATGCTGGCATCCGGACCTATTTCTTCAGTGCTGAGAACAATGAAGAACAAGAATCCTGGATTCAAGCTATGGGCGAGGCTGCTCGGGTTCAAATCCCACCTACTCAAAGGTCAGCTGTTCAAAAAGGTAGAAATGGTTTAGAACTGGTTGTGGACATTTCACCCTGCTGAACACAATGTATAAAGTGTTACATCTATTGTCAAGTTCAATTTCAGATGAACTTAAAAGATCCTAGCAGCATGGCTAGTTAAATAGTAACATATTCATCGTCTCATAAGGCATTACTCAAAAGTCATTCTATAGCTGTAAGATTCTTTCTTCAGTGGAATTAGAATAAATATAGCCTTAAGGCAATATGAAAAATAGTAGGGTCATGAGAAGGTTCAATCAATAATTTGCAAGAGGATGATCAGTACCCACAATAAACTGGATTCTTTCTTTAGGATATACCAATCCTAAGCTATGGTAATGAATGCTCTTTTCAACTTGTGGATTCTTCTCAGGCATGAAAAGACTGATTGTGAGAACATCCCTCCTAGCAAAAATTATCATCAGCATCACCAGCGCAGTATTCTTACCAGGGAGCTTGCCAAAGCTGAGTTGGAAGCAAAAACCAGAGGAGAAGGTGATGGACGTGGTTCCGAGAAGATTGAAAGAAAACCAGAACGTGTTGCAAATAAGAAAGAGGCACTGGTGAAAACCAATGGCATTACCAGTCAAGATACACCCTCGGAGCCTGGAAGCCCTTATCCTGAAGCAGCTCGTGTGCCAGCTGGAGTGGAGAGAACCCCACAGCCAAATGGTTGGCAGTATACATCCCCAACTCGTCCTGGCAGCATGGCCTTTCCACAGCATGATGGCAATACTGTTATCTCTCGTCGGAGCTTGGCACCTCGCACTAATCCAGAAAAGATTGCTCAGAGAAAAAGCTCCATGACCCAGTTGCAACAGTGGGTCAATTTGCGCCGTGGAGTTCCACCACCTGAAGATCTCCATAGGTGAGTTGTTTGAACACACAAGACACAAATAAGACATATAAGTTTGTTTTTTGAAAAAAGCAAACAAACCTTTTTTTAGAAACACCTCATTAAATACTAAAAAAGAGGGTATACTCTAGTCTTAAATCAGTACCTAAGGTCCTAAAAGATGTTGGTATCTTATATTTAATACCATTCCCTCTTCCCTGAATAATTGTCCCTGAATACACAAGGCTGTTACAATTTCAGTTTCTTTTCTGACAAAAAAGCTCATCATCTTTCTTTTGGTGTCTTGGAATGCATTATTTTAAAAATAATTGTTTTTATTCAGTATTCTTGCACCCAGAAAAGCAGGAAAAGTCTTTGGTATCAGTTTTCCTGATCATGGAATGAAGTACCGTAATTATTTTTTATTTTTTTAAATTATTTTTATATATTTTTTTTTAAAAAATCTGTTTATTAGCTGCTCCTCTTATAAAGTTTTCAGAGTACCCTATAGGAATAAACACAGTCTGGCACTATAAATATCCAGTGAGAGAAAATAAATACTAGCAAAAAAGCTCAAAGAAATGAATATCTTCCCACTCTTAAGTTTACTTTTTGACATGATCCAAATCTACAAATCACAGTTTTAGAACAAGTACCAAAGCAGCTTTTATCCTAACTGAACCTTAGAAATTTCAATTTTTAACTGCTATTTATTATAACCTGATACATGTATGTATACTCTGCTACTCAAGGAGGCAGCTACATGCAGGAGAGGAAACATGGAGTGTTTCACAACTTTAATTATGAAGAGTAAAAAAATTAAGAAACACAAGCAAACAATATAGTGGAACAATTGGAGACAAGTAGGCACCATTAAGGCTTAAAATAAAAATATAAATTTGCAACTTCTCCCAGTTTTACACACAGAAATATGTGAAAAATATATCAGTGCTATTCAGCAGATGGTAGTCTAAGATAGTAGCGATTTGTTGTTGTTGTTGTTAGCTGCGAAGTCGTGTCCGACCCATCGCGACCCTATGGACAACGTTCCTCCAGGCCTTCCTGTCCTCTACCATCTTCTGGAGTCCATTTAAGCTCACGCCTACTGCTTCAGTGACTCCATCCAGCCACCTCATTCTCTGTCGTCCCCTTCTTCTATTGCCCTCAATCTTTCCCAGCATTAGACTCTTCTCCAGTGAGTCCTTCCTTCTCATTAGGTGGCCAAAGTATTTGAGTTTTAGCTTCAGGATCTGGCCTTCTAAATCCTAAAACCAAATGTTTTCCTTTTTTGTTTCTTTTGGGAATTGTAGCCCCAACAGATTCTTCCCAACGTCTCGGAGAGTACCTGATTATTACCCTCCCTATTCATCTCAGTACCCGGAGGATTACCAGTACTATCCACCTGGTGTCCGTCCTGACAGTATCTGCTCTATGCCTGCCTATGAACGTGTGAGCCCTCAGTGGACTGTGGAGGACAAGCGCCACGCCTTCCGCAATAGCAGCACATTCCAGGTGCGGGAGTGGAAAGAACAGCCTGGCTATAGCAGACAAGATGTGCCCATCTGGATCCCAGGCCCCACACCGCAGCCAGTGTACTATGATGAAATGGATGCTGCCTCAGGATCCCTGCGCAGGATGTCCCTTCAGCCTCGTTCGCGATCAGTCCCCCGCTCACCAAGTCAAGGATCCTACAATAGAACCAGAGTCTACTCTCCAGTAAGGTCACCCAGTGCCCATTTTGAACGAATGCCTTCTCGGAGTGAGGAGATATATGCCGAGCCAACGACTTACATGATGAGACGATCTATCAGTTCCCCAAAGGTAATGTTCCTTTGAGACTTCCCTCCTCCAAATAGCTCTGCCATCTTTCAGTAGTTACCCAGCAAAGTGAGGGTGGGGGAGGGGGTATAAATGATTTTAATAATAACCCCATCTCTGTAATTTATGTATTGTTTATGCTGCATAGAGGAGACTACTGGGGAGGGAAGATGTTGTTGACCGTGAAGGAGATTTATTGATCAGTCAGGTCACAAGAGACATCTAATTAAGAATTGGAGCAATGGCAGGAATGAGCAAAGTGTCATTTCTAAGCAATACTTAGAGAAGCTGACCTTAAATAACATTCTCTTGTTATCAACTGATTATTCCTCAATCTCACATATGTTAAGGTTGCTCTAGACCGGAGGTGGGGAACTCTGCCCCCTTTATGACTTGTGGCTGGCTCAGGGATTGTGGGAGTTGAAATCCACAAATCATAAAAGGGTGGTAGTTACCCTGTACTAGACAGTCAGAAACAGGAACATTTCAGCCTGCAAATGTGCTAGTACTATCTGTTCTTAATTCTAGATAGCTCAGAAATAAATGTAAAGGTTCTGAGCTGAGCCCTAATTCAAGTTAAATATAAGGTTAAATATTCCAGCAGGTGACATGTGGTGCCCAAGTGGCAAGTTAAGGCTGAGGGAAAGTGTCATGTTAGCTGAATTGAGAGGGTAGTAGATTAGACAAGTTTTTGATCTGAGACGAAGTGTTCATCTTTGTGGTTACACCCTGTGGCTTAATAAGTGTGATTCGCAGAACAAATTAGAGAGTATCAAGGGAAGAGAAGAGGGAGTCATCCCAGGAACAAAGTAGTATTACAATACAGATTTCAAACTAGCTCTGGCTTATAAAACCAACCTTCTTCTTGTCTTGTGTCCAGACTTCAGTTTCAAGGAGCTTCTATAGATGATCACCACTTTAGTTAATGGACTTTGGTTTTTTTTTCTTCCAATAGGAAGGTCATTGTTATTACTAGATGATTAACATAAGGAAAATATGTAGTAATAATACTGTGATATAATTATCTTACACACATTCCTTTTGTTTGCCCAGTATGATTACCTTGGTGATAGAAAACCTGTTCCTGCAGGAATGTTTCCCTTCAACTATCCAGCATCCCCTACAGTCCATGATAAAATGGTAAGCCACAATACTGTCCATTCTTTCACTAGTGAAAGTGTTTTTCTTTCCTAAAGCTATCATTTAATTCAGAAGTGGAATAATTGCCTTAGCAGCAAAGTTGTTGGTTGGTTATGAGGGTTAGTTATGAGACCAGCCTGGAGGCATCATGACTATGAGAACAGGTGGAAAATTTTAATCATTAGCCTGACTGCTGATGATTGGTTGACCATAGTTTCTATGTATTTTCAAAGAGCAAAGAAGGAATTGAGCATGTGACTTTTAGAGAAGGGAAAAAAATCCCATGCATATACTCAGTCCTCATTTATTCCTACAGTTGACATCAGTGCTGCATGAACATTACCACCCAGGAACAGTTGCAAGGAGAGATAGAATGCAAAGTCCAATATGTATATAGAGAGTGAAGATAACTTTGACGGAGATACCCAAGCTCTGTTACCAAAGTGACAAGGGGCAAAGCATTGTCAAAGTCCAGAACTTCCATATAACATTTGGAAATGGCACAGACATCTCCCTAATTCATTGACTGTAAGAGAGAGGAGGAAATGCAATATATCTTAGATATCTCCATCAAAATTATCTTACATATTTTTGGGAGGAATGGGCCACCTGTTTAACAACTTGATTATTGAGATGTATCATTTCTTACTTCTACCTCAAAGTGGAGGAAAAATTGCAATTAAGTCACAGATCGCATAGCAAGCTGCCTGCATGTTGAAGATAACGGCTCCACCAACGGCTTTCATTATATGAGCTGTTTAATCTTGCTGCTCACTTCAACCAAGCATTTGCCTTGTTTTCAGGGTTGGTCCAGTCCTATGGGTGATCTCTAGATGGAAAATACTGTTTTATTCCCTGTGACAAGTGGCACCTTCCCAATGGCTGAATGCCCATAAAAATTTTTCTAGGAATGTACTTCTGGTATTGTATATGGGATACCATTCTGGAATCAGGATGGTATCCCAAAGAATTTGGAATGCAAAAACTGAAGAGTACTAGTCCTCTTTAATTCTCTATTGTCATTCTCTCTATCACAAAAATAATTAAGGAGTCAAAAACAGAAGTGTAAAAATACATGATAAAACTTCTGTTTCCCCTTATTGGCTAATTTTATATGCTGTTTTTCCTTGGTCATTCTAATTCTCTCTTGTTTGGTTATTCCACTGCGGGGGAGGATCCATGTGGTGTTGGCAACAAACACTGTGAATGGGACTCTGCCAAATGAAAGTGCCAACTTCATTGCTCCATGCCACGTTGTTTTGACCCTACTTGACACCTGAAAGCAACCAGTAAATCCTGGACTGGATTTAAGGTGCTTGTTGCACGCAGCTTCTTCTCTCACTACCTCTGCCTTTTCACCAGCTATGCACAAAAGCAGATGCATGCGGCTGAACTAAAAATGCAGTGAGATGAGTGTGGTATCACTAAGCAGGTCAGGAACATTCTTTCTGATCACAGATGCTCTGTTTCCAACCTCAGCCTTCCCCCCCCCTCTGACAAGGGCAATATTCTTGTAATGACTCTGAAGCTGCATGACTGCAGTGGATTGTACAGAAGCATGTTGTAGTGGAGCCACACACCTTTTTTTTCTTGTTGTCCAGTAGATCTGGGCATGATGGGTCAGTTCAGAGTTCATCATATGTAAACACCATTGTACCTGCTGAGCAGAAACAGAGGAAAGAGACATTTCATCACAGCTCTTTGCTTTCAAGGCTACTTCTCCTGTCTTATCTGCAAAGATGTTGATCTTGACAGCAAATGTAGCCTCAATAGCAGGAGTAGAGGAATTGCTCTTGAGGTCCTGAATTCAATTAACAACACATGTGGACTCAGAAAACTGTCTTTTGAGGGGGAAGAAGTAAAGACTTATGTTGTAATATAACTTGATCAAATGATATGACTTGATAGCCTGCCAAACCCAGGCCATATTAAACAAGATAGAGTGATCTGGATTAGATTAATGTGGCCACTCTGTTAATGCTCAGCCATACAATAAGATGCCAAGCAAGGCTTGGGGACAGAGCATTGATGATAGTTCAGGGCTATCGGGATCTCTGGGAGTCCCTGAAATGAATGTTTTATTATTTCCTGATCTGAAAAGATTGCTGAACAACTATTATCCACTTATCTTCTCTCTTTAAAAGTGCCTGGAAGTCTGTGAATGTTCCCTTTGCTGTATGGGGAAAGCTCTTTGCCTGTCTCTAGTTAAGCTGCACCTAACTGCTTTTGCTTCTTCTTTGTGTTCGTTGTTTTTGTATGTTTGTGTTTCCATTTTGCCGCATGCCTAATGGCTCCTGATAGGATGAACTTTTAGACCTTCAGTTGCAAAGAAACCTAGAGTATTTGGACCAACAGGTAGGCTAAGCTGGCTGTGTTCCCCCTCTCCCAACCTCACTACTCCCCACACATTCAGCCTTGGCCCTGCCAAACCCATCTCCCTCCTGTCCTGTTATCAGACCTGTGCCATCCTCCCTTTTCTGCACCTCCTTCCTTTTCCCTAATATCTCTTGATGCTATGCTAGCACTACTGGTTCTCAGTTTGTGTCAGCCTTCCTTGTGTGAGGGCAATAAACAAATATATAAAAATAAATAAATGTTTCATTTTGGGAGACTTAAAAACAAACAAACATAACTTGTCTAGAAATCTGTAGATTTTATATGCTGGAAGATGTGTTTCTTTAAGGCATACCTGGTTACAGAATGTTTACATAATATTCCAACTAGATTTTAAAGGAGAATTCTGCTGAAACATTCACAGGGGTGGAGGAATGTGGTGTTCTTGTCAAATATGTAGTTGGGAGATAGCCAAAGGGTGTACGTGAGTGTTGTGCTTTCCCTTGCATAATCATCTCTCAGAAGGAAGACATTATGAGGAGTGCCTCTCACTGAATATTTTTTAAAATATTACTAAGAGGGCATCTTGTCCTCAAGAAGTTGCTGGGGAATTTCTTTTTTCCCTAGAGAATTTTTTAAAATCATCCCCTTGGTTTCTCTGCCCATAAATCTGGTAGAGAATTTGAAAAAGCCATATTTAAACACCACAGACATTTCTTTGAAATGTTTTTCTCCTTTGAATGAAATGTTGAAAGCCAACTCTTTCTCAGTTGAACTGGTTAAAAAAAAATTTAGGAAAAATTCTCTATCTTAGTACTTTTACTTTTCATTTGACTTATACTTGGATACATTCTTCCTCCCCTCAGAAGATTGGCTTTTAAAAATTTTATTATTGTCCTGGGGACACACCTCCCCACCAAGACCAAAGGTAGGTGTTTATTTGGATTACCCTACCTACAAACCTGCCTAGAAAGAGGTGTATTTAATGGCAGGGTTTAGCTCTGACCATTGCCCCAATTGTCCTAGAGCAGGGGTAGGCAACCTCGGCTCTTTTATGACTCATGGACTTCAACTCCCAGAATTCCTGAGTCAGCTATGCTGACTCAGGAATTCTGGGAGTTGAAGTCCATGAGTCATAAAAGAGCCAAGGTTGCCTACCCCAATTGTCCTAGAGCTTCCAGTTTAAGACCCTGTGGAATAAAAAATGGTAGATGAATATCTAACCCAGTCACTACTAGGGGGTCCTTGGTGCTCTCTGAGCTTGGTTTTCTTGAAGATATTTAATTACCAAACTATGTAACACATCAGTACAGTGATGATGTTATCTAATTTGATAATGAAGTCTTTGTAAGAAAACCATCAAACTCAAAGAGTACCAAGGTCCTCGTGTTTCAGCTTTGAGCTACAAATATTCTCTTCTGTTGGTACAGTCACTTGTGTCTTTGCTAGTGGGTGCATGAAATCTAGCACTGGCTGTGCTTTCAATGGTTTCTCTCTGATGGAAATAGCAACAGAAGTTGGTTAGAGTCCTCACTCATGCAGCTCAACAAGTATTTCCTGAATGCCTGTTTCTTGAAGCAGTTTCTATGTTTAGCAGATCCAGGCGGTAAAAGTTTTCTTGGATTGTACTACTGTAGGGAAGGAAATTCACTTGAGGTCTAAAAGAATATTTAGGAAATCTTGCACCATCTTGAGATGTTTGCATTCTCTTAAGACTAATATTTTGTCTTAGCACTCTTAACTACACAAAGGGAGGGAGGGAGGGAAGGAGGAAGGGTTTCGTTTATTTGTATATTTGTTTGTTTTTGAAATATGAACTGTCACAGTCTTGATGTTCACTTTTTAATATGCTAGTTTAACAAATGGATCTATATGTAATAGAAAAAAAAGACTTTTCACCCAAAAGCTGAAGTACTACAGTCCAGAATTCTAACAACCCATTTTATCAAATTAGGAACAAACAGCTGAGGTGCATTTAAAAATCACTTACTCTAGATCTGTAAGCAGTGTAGAAGTCTAAACATACAAATGGAGGACTCTGAATAGTACCTTTTTTCCTATAATGATACGGTTGAGTTAAAAGACTTTAAAACAAGGTAACTGTGAATAATAAGCATAGAAAGTTATTTCCAGGCTGAATCTTTGAGCAGCCATAGATCTCTTCTAATTTTAGAATGACTGCAATTTTAGATACCTGTTAATGTTTGAGGAAGGGACGTGGTGGCTCAGTGGATTAGGACGCTAAACTTGTCGATCAGATGGTCGGCAGTTTGGTGGGTCGAATCCCGAGCGCCTGTTACTCGTCCCAGCTTCTGCCAACCTAGCAGTTTGAAAGCACGTAAAAGTGCAAGTAGAAAAATAGGGACCACTACAGTGGGAAGGTAACAGCGTTCCGTGCGCCTTTGGCATCTAGTCATGCCGGCCACATGACCACAGAGACGTCCTTGGCCAAGCGCTGGCTCTTCGGCTTTGAAACGGAGATGAGCACCGGCCCCTAGAGTTGGAAATGACTAGCACGCATGTGCGGGGGAACCTTTACCTTTTAATGTTTGAGGAACAGTGTAAAAATAAGAGGGGGGTTCTTGTAATAAAAGAAAAACCTGGGTTCACCTCCACCCAACCCTGAAAATCAGTTGCATACATTTATTTTCCTTTACTTCAAAGCAACTGTGAGGGATGTATACTAATTTGACAGATGTACTGAAAGGTTAGAAGTCCAATGGTTTCTAAATCCCATTTTCTGGGTTAACACGGCAACACACACACACACACACACAAACACACAAAATGTCAGGAGGATAAATTTCAGTTTCCCCATCCCCTAAACTTTCTCAATAAATATTTGTTTTAAAAAAGAAAGAAAGAAGATTAGAAATGTAATCTTGAATCTCCAATATTCTTTCAAGAAGTTAATTTACATTTAACATTTAAATGCAAATTCACTAACATGCACTACCAAAATTTATGTATCTGTATAGCACAATGATACGCTAATATAAACAACTTTCTGAAAATTTTGAGGTAGGCTGCATGTATTAAGGTAAAGCAAGACTAAAAACAGATTGTATAATTGTAAATCATATGCATATTAGGAAAATATTTATTATTAAAAATGCTTGCAGAAATGCATATAATGGAGAAAAATATGCAGAGAACCACAATCCAGCAGGTGAAAATTTTTAAAGATATTTATACATTAAGAAAAATGCACACACATTCCTGTGATATATATTTTTTAAAAAATTACAATTAAATGCAGGAGCAGGACATACCGTAATAAATTTAAGAATGTAAATGAACATTGTAGATTAAGTGAAAATGAACTTTACAAAGTCACCCATCCTTAGTAATGCCCACCTGATTCCTTAGAGACACCGATGAATCTAAATTATTTTTATTCCTTCATCTTTCTGTCTCATTGTTGTCATTTATCAGACATTGGATTTTCTACCTGTTCCTACAGCTTCGTGCATAACAATTTCTTCATTGCCAATAACCTTAGCTATTGGCAAGAAACATCAATCCTGCATCATTGTATTTCATTCTCAATCAGAATTACTTGAAGAGAGCTCCAAGCAGATTGAATGAACTCTAAGCTATATCAGAATCATCATGCAATGCCACAAATATCCCAACCAGAATTAGCTGCTATATTTGTTTGTCTCAGCAGGGACTAAGCAAATTGATTTGTCTAGTTTGAACTAAAGAACTAAACATGTTCAGAGTATGAAATCTAATCCATGGCATCTCTATCAGGCCATGAACATTCATGTCATATTGTCGTCATGCAAATTTCCAATTTAATTAATGACATCATAATGCCTAAGGAAAGTTCATAAGTCTTATCTTTAGTGTGATGTTGTCAGGGGAATGCCCAGTTATTCCCAAATCCTGCTACAGTTGCCAGTGCCAGGCCACAGCCCATTGGGAACTGGACCAGGGAAATGGTGGACGAATGTGCATATGTGTGAAACCATCCCGTCTTCTCCCCACTACCATCACTTCCGCCAGTCCACTGAACTGGAAAGGTTGGAGACCACTGTCCTATAGCACTGAGTTGTCTCTGGATTCTTCAGCTTTGCAAAGTCTTTTGTCCCAACAGATTTATTAGGACACATGCCTTTGTAAAGTGGATTGGAATATCCTATCATATTTATTAATCTTTCAGTCCCTCAAAATTCTCTCCAGTTTAAATGTAAGCAGCATGAATTGTTCAAATATTGCATGCAGAAAATTGAGGCAAATAGAATAAAACACTTAAGATTACATTTCTGTACCCATTTGTATGCTAGCAGAATATATGGTATATGTATGAGAAAGGGGTGCTGTGGCCAAGCGATTAAGACGCTGGGTTTGTCAACCGAAAGATTTGCAGTTTGAGACCTAAGTCCCACATGACAGAGTGAGCTTCCATTACATGCCCTAACTCCTGCCAACCTAGCAGTTCCAAAGCATGTAAATGCAAGTAGTTAAATAGGCACCACTTCAGTGGGAAGGTACTGTAATAGTGTTCCGGGTGCCTTCAGCATATAGTCATGCTGGCCACATGACTATAGAAGCATCTTTAGACACTTCTGACTCTTCAGCTGTGAATTGGAAAAGAGCACCGTCCACTAGAGTCAGACATGACTGTCAGGGGAAACCTTTACCTTTGTATGTATGCGAAGGAACAGGTGAATTCAAATATGGTCATCACATAAAATCCAGTTTTTAATCATAACAACTGTATGGAAGGCTATCTGCCCACGTTTAACTTTGGTAACTAATACATCAAGCAGATAACCCAAACAACCTTCCCTACAACTTAAATTTGAGATTCAGTAGTATTCTCAGCATATTACATGGTGTTAAGACACAATTGCTGACCAATCCCCTCTGAAAAACACCAGACCAAATCAAAGCCTTTTGAGAAAATGCTGGCAGACAATTTCAGCTAGAAATGTAACAGCTAGCTGATACTAGCCTGAAAAATGCCTGCATGAATCAGTGCTGGTTCTAAAACCGATCTCATTGTGGCTTCAGCATCAGAGTCCACCACTATACAATAATTTGGAAGATGTGAGTGCCTAGGTTGGACTGAAACCAAACTACTTGGTTACTATATATGGTAGCAGGATTCTGCCCCTCTGTCTTCATTTTTGTTTTCTAAACCTTGCAACTTTGCAACCCATTTTGAAGCTTTCCATCTTCTTCTGCTTTGGACCATAGGAGAAAGATTCTACCATAAACACCTAGTGCATTCTGCTCCCGATTTTTTTGTTATGCCCTGGTGATTTGTGTTTCTAAGTGCAATTGATTCAGAACCTCTGTTCCTTATGAGCATATAGAATATATGATGTAATCCTGTTGACTTTTCTTGAAGAATGAAGATTTATTCAGATATATTCCTAGCTATCCTTGAGGTTTTGTGTAAGCAATGATTGTTTTATTTCTTCTATAAAAACATATATTTAGAAGGTATTAAAAAATGAGAGAGATACAACCCTACGTAAATGCCTCCTCCTCCTCCTCCTCCTCCTCCTCCTCCTCCAGAATCAGTCTAAATAACCTATACTACCATATGCAGTAGGATGTGCAAAAATAAAGCTTTCTAAATGAACAAAAATCTGTAGCTCAGGTTTGAACTGTGGATTTCTTGGTACTCTCTGAGCTTGGTTGTTTGCTAAGTAACGTCATCAGTGAGAGACTTTCTGCATCTCAATACTCAAGATTTAAATAATCTGTTCTGTTGAAACATTTATTTCTGAGAGGTAATACAGTAACTAGTCAGGCCAAATACCTGAATAAAAGTCTGCCCATCAATTTAAAGCTTATTTGCATGGTTAAGGAAGCATGTGGGCTACTCCCTATTTTGGAGCAGTCTAGGTTTTTTCCCCAAAGGAAAATTGAATAGGCAAAAAGAACTGGAGGTACCATATGGTGCATAAGATTGAGAGAGAGAGAGAGCTAGTCATGATTAGCAGCAGTCTTCCTTTGCTTTTTTTGTTCAGAATAGAAGCAAATTATTTCCTATAGCAACACCTGTTTGTTTGTTTGTTTGTTTGTTTGTTTGTTTGTTTGTTTGTTTGTTTGTTTGTTTGTTAAAGAAGTAAAATGCTGCTCCCAAAGTAAAATACTGAAGGGTAGCAATGGGAGCTGCATGCATGCCATCTCAACAACCCCTTTTCTGTTGAAATTTTCCTTTTGTGCACTATTTCTGTAACATAATCTTTGCCCACCAAGCTCCTATTAGACCCATAGAGGAAACAGATTGCTCTATAGTTTCCCAAAGACCTATGACTGAAGCAATTCCATGGGAGAAAGAATTGTTTGTAACCTTCTTCCTTTCTTCATTTTCAAACTGGTAAATGCCTGTTTTGGAGGGGCCAAAAGAAAAAAAAAATGTAGTGGATCCAAACATGGATCAACTGTTTTGGTGCTCCAAATAAAATAAAGGAGAAGGGGAGGGGCAGGGACAAAATACAGCTGTGTATACATACATACATAGTTTCCCCCGACCCCAGGAAGATAATCTGATAGGATTCCCCAGATATAATGTCCTTCATTTTAAACCACAGGATGGTGTACTAGCCCAGTTGCCTAAGCAACTGACTTTGTATGGAAATGGAGAGACTCTGGGAAATACCATGAAAGGTTATCCTGTCAGTGAAGTCTAGTGCATCTACAGCACGGGTGTCAAACTCAATTGTGTCACATGACGTATCGTGACATATTGCGATGTTTTTTGCCTTTGCGGAGCCGGGGTAGGTGTTGCCTACGCATGATGCATCCGGCCCACGTGGCCGCCAGTTTGACACCCCTGTTCTACAGTAAGGATTCTTGTCAGCTGGAAGGAGGCAGGATTAAGTCTTTCTCTCCAATCAGATTTCCCTTCTCCATGACTGCTATTTATATAACTCAATAAAATGTGCATGTAAATTGCAACAAAGAATTAAGAGGACACTGTCCACAATCTGCCTTGATGAGGTGCTTTCTCTCATAGAAAATTGTCATTCTGTCTTGAGATGACAAGCTGCCTTGTGGAGGCACATCATTTCACCTCAACAAAGCATTAAGATGGGACCACTCTACCCCAATTGGCCATTCCATTCAGAAGTCATTTATTATCAAGTGAACTGAAGTGGTCATTTCTCCCTGACAAAGGAAAATGCAGGGCCATTTTACTTAACAACTTTTTATTGAAAAGACTGTTCAGTTGAAGTCTCAAGAAAGTTCACCACCCTTTAGAAGACCTGCATGGCCTTAACAATTATCATAAAGTGAGCTTCATTTTGGTACATCAATCTACTATAAGATCTGAGCTACTGACTCAGATATTTCCACATTTATCTTAGGGATGACACAAGTTTAAGCTTGAATGGAAATGACTCTGTCTCCATTAGCGTCATGACTGTTTTTCCTTATCTGCCACAGATGAGCGAGAGCGAGACTTTGATCAGTATGGTGAACAGAATGGTGGAGAGCTCCTCTCCTAGGGCTCAGCTGTACTTGCAAGTAAGACATCACAGCAGCTCTGGCATCAACCATGACATCCCAGCTGCTTTTGCATGGCCAAACCATCCCAGTATCATTGTTCCATGCCTCACCTCCACAACCATTGGTGAGGTGGCCATTCAACTTTTCATCCCATAGTAGCATTTGTTTATAGACTCATCCTGGCATCCACGCCCCCTGGGCCTCCAGGAGAGGAGGCTTTCTTGAAATGGTCTAAATCCACATATTTCTTTTGATATTTATGAAAGCAACTCTGGTAATGCACATCTTGTGCCAGCTCCTTTTCTCTAATTAATTTCTCAATATATGTATGTAAAAGTTCTGGAATTACATCCGATAACCACCATTTAAAAAATCCTTGTCAGGCTATTTTCTGCTAGAAGAGAAAACATACCAGCTGGTTAGGTGTTTTTTTTTTAATGAAAAAATATTTGTTATCATATTTACATAAATTCTGGTACTTCTGGAGTACCAGAATTTTAAGTTAAGTTAAGCATAATAACATCTATAATTATATTTACATGAAGGAGGAGTAAGGTTTTCCACAGTAATTTACCCTTCTAATGGTAGAGTCGTCTTAGATTTGCGTAGAGATTCTGTTTTTCTATGGCTGGCATTGTTCATTTTGTACTGAGCAAGAGTCAACAACAGAATAATTAGAGCTGCATTCCTCCCAATTACTGCCAGCCATATACCATCAATCTCTGTCTTTGGCTTCAATACTTGTTTTGCCACTTTTAGTACTAAAATATATTTTTATGGGTTTGCACCACTATATAAGGAAAACAGCAGTGGAACATTGCTTATAATTGCTGGTTAGGAGGAATATATTTGGAGCAGTCTGAGTTCTGTTTGTTATATGAGAAAGTGAATTATTGTATATTATTATGAGACGTTATTATAATCCCAGGGGTACGATGGCTTGTGTCTATTAACAGCTGCCTTTTTTTAGAGTAAGAACCCTATGGTGAATGGAACTGAAGCAAAGCCATAGGGAAAAGGAGATGGGCACATTTGATCTTTCTCATACCCCTGTTAGGGAGGGCCCTTTTGGTACCCTCTTCCAAGATATGAGGCTTTATGAAGAGGCAGATAGCTCTTCTTAGAAGTCTAAATTGGTCTTTGCCTAAAGGTTTTGGAAATACATGAATCCTTGAGGGCTATATGTTGCTGTTCTCTGATCTACTTGCACTGGAGAACCTGAAAATAGATATTATTATGTTGCATAACCTTCACAAGAATATTTTTTATTTATTTATTTATTTATTTATTTTAATCCCATTTATATCCCGCCCTTCTCCGAAGACTCAGGGCGGCTTACAAGCTTAGCAGTAGCCTTCATTCTATGTATATGCCTGCTTATTAGGGCTTTTGGGGCCCCCCAAGCGGCATTATTACAAAGTCAGCTTATTGCCCCCAACAATCTGGGAAGATACTACCAACCAAGGCAGGCCTTTTAGTCCTTTTATTTATGTAGACAAGCAGTGGCTTTTTTCAGATTTCAGTGCATGTGAAATCCTTTGGTAATGATATTAAATGGTATTAAAAGTAGTACAGAAATAGGTTTTAAGATGTTGTAATAGTTAAATAGAAGCATGGTGCATTTTTCTGTGGATTGGGCTTGTCTTCCCAGCAGCACCTTTTCCATTAGGGAATACATTCTAATCAGTTCTGCCAAGAATGTGGTAAGGCCAAAGGGGTGTGATGGCTCAGTGGTTAAAGATACTGAGCTTATCAGCTGGAAAGCTGACAGCCGGGTTTGAGACCTGAGTGCTGCGTGATGGGATGAGCTCTCATTACTTGCCCCACTCCTGCCCACCCAACAGTTCTAAAGCATGCAAATGGGAGTAGATAAATAGGCACTATTTTGGTGGAAAGGTAACAGAGTTCCATGCACCTCAGCATATAGTTATGCTGGCCACATAACCATGAAAAGTGTCTTTGGACAACATTGACTTCCTCAACTAAAAAAGGAGATGAGCACCACCCTCTAGAGTTGGACTTGACTGGACAAGGAAAACCTTTTAACTTTATGTAGAAAGGCCATAATGGACCTGGGTTCTGATACGGTGTGTATGTGAGAGTTTCCTGCAATGCTGCTTATTGGCCATGGGTGTCCATAGAGAGATGTCAGAATCTACAAGATGGCAGGTGCAGGGTCACAATCAAAGCCCCAGTACTTTGTACATGCATGGAGATGCTTTAAATCTGTGTTCTCCTATCTATGATAACTCCCTTGGAGGATTCCCCATATACCTCTGTAGATGTCAGCTTCTGGCAGGATGAGTCAATTCCTAGCGTGTCAGGAACTGAGTTGATTGATGGCTCTGAACAGTCATCCGGAAGGGATTTGGCTGAGGCTCCAGCTGGGGACAGTTTGTGATTGCAGATGGCCAGTGAAGAGGAGGAGGAACTGCCTTCTGCACCTGATCTGAGAACACGTAGGCCAGAAAAAAGGCAGGAGCAGAGAAGATCAGCGAGACTACTCAAGAGGAGAAGGCCACACCCATCTGGATGGGCTGCACTGGAAGCTGGCTATCTATAACAGCAGACAGATGGAGGCATTGCTGGGAACGTGTTTGTTTCCTAGCTGTGTGTTTTCGGGTCATTGTGATTTCTGCATCTCTCTGGATTGACACCATGTTTAGAATTGGAAACTCTGGACTTTTCTTGTCTTGTGAGCTATCTTGTGTCTGGATTTAAGTTTGTTTGGTGGATTTAGGTTTGTCTGGTGGAATTTTGTTTGAGCTACTTTCAAGTGCTTTGTGGACTTGAACTGGGACAGTTCTGGGTTTGGTGAAGGGAATTGCTGGGGAATATTAATAAACTCACTAAACCACAGTTGTATGTGTGTGTGAATGAGTGGGGTAACACACTATCATACTTGTTCATACAGCTGGGGATAAGTGCAATTAACAACTTCATTTTCCCAGAGAGAAAAAAAACATAAAATTTGGGTGTGATTATGAAAGCTCACACCAAAAAGCCAGTGTTAAAAAACCATCTCCTTAATTTTTTTGCATTGCGTTTTATTGGTTTGCTTGTAAATTTAGATCTGGCTATTATGTAAAGCATCTTCAACCTGAAAAATATTACCCAGTTTTTTGCAATTTTGAAATCAGCAATTAAATTTGGAACATAATCCAGTCGGTAAACATTTCATTATTGTGATTCAGTACAGGGTCTCATATTAAACTAACACTAGTCTTTCTCTGCTCTCATTAAAAGTTCTTGTTAATCTAACTAAATCTAGCTAAAAGTCAAAGTATCCTGAACAATCTGTTTCTAACAAATCAGGAACCTAACAATCTACCGTATTTTCCGATGTATAAGACAACTGGGCGTATAAGACGACCCCCTACATTTCCTGTTAAATTATAGGGTTTGGGCTATACTCACCATATAAGACTACCCCTCTTCCAACGCACACCAAATGAAAATTAAAAAAACATCAGATTTGATTTTAATATGGTAATTTTAATTCAAATGCTTATGACATGCAGGTACTTAGTAGAAAAACTGTCACTTATAAACATAAGGCTGTTTGTCATCAAACATGTAAACATAAAACAGTGCAAGTGGATTAAACTTTTCCTAATTCACTCTAAAGCTTTCCCTGCACAGACCAAATGGGAGATCCGCTCCAGGTTTTCCAGCCAGCCCTGTCCCTAAAGTTTCAGGTTTTTTTTGGTTTTTTTTTTGCCGGCTCCAAAGATGGCGGACGTGCTGGGGAGAGCTCCGTAACCCCCGGTGGTAAGGCGCCCCCCCAGGAGCCCCCCAGGGATGTCAACAGACCCCTGGGGTGGGGTCAGAAGTTGGGCAGCTGAGATGGGCAATGTGCTGTCCGCTGCCGCCCCGAATCAGCTGTAGGGGTGCCGGGACATCCCCGCCCCACCGCCTGGGCCGTTGGCGGCCGTTTTTAAATGGGGCCAGCATCCTCGCTCTGCCTCAGCCGCCTAATCTACTCTGGGCGGCGGCGGCGTCTCCGAAGGATCAAAGGAGACGCCGCAGATCATCTGTGAGGCGGAGGCGGCGTAGCGAAAGCGAAAGCGGTGAGAGCGCCCAAGCCCAAAGCCGGCCATCTTCCCAGGGGGCTGGAAACAGCGGAGGCGGTTGGCGGTGACATCTTCGGCACACCCCCGGAGCCGCTGCGGCTGCACAGCCAGCTGACTTGCGGCCGACGCCTCCGCTCTACCTCGGCTCCCCTGGCCCGCTCCCGGGCAACGGCGGCGTCTCCGAGGATCAGAGGAGGCGCCGCGGATCAGCTGGGCGGTGGAAGAGGCGGCAGTGGAGACGACGGTGACCGGGACTGCTTCTCCAGGCCCAGTCATTCGCCTCCCAGGGGCCTTGACAGCGGCGGTAGCGCTGGCGGCGTGGCATCTCCGGCCCACCCCCTGTACCGCTGCTGCCGCTACAACCATCCTGAGCGGGGCCGGAGTTGCTGTTCTGCCTCGGCTGCCTAATCTGCTCCCGGATAGCGGCGGCGTCTCCGAGTGATCAAGGAGACGCCGCAGACCAGCTTTACGACGGTAGCGGCAGCGAATGGGTGCCAACGACTCCTCTATGCCCTATACGGCGGAAGTGGCGGCAACGGAGGCGAGGACGGCGGTGACATCCTTTCCGGGCCCCGGTCGACCGTTTTTGCCCAGGGCCCTCTGACAGCGGCGGTAGCGGCGGAGGCGAGGCATCTACGGCTCACACCCGGAGCCACCTCTTCGAGGCACCTTGATCGGAGACGGCAACAGCAGCGGCATGACACCAGGGACTCCCATACCTCTGGGAGGCCACGCTCTGGACGGTCCCCAACCCATAGGGGCCTATGGAGCTGCGGCCGGGAACAACGCCCAGAGGATCAGGGAGGGAACTGTTTGGGCGGCTGAACCACCAGAGCTGACGCCAATTAATGAATCCCTCCATCTTGCCTTCTACCCACTCTCAACCACCCTTGCCCACTCTCTCCCCACAGGACATAACGGGCCTGGGTGCAAGCCACGGTGGCAGAGTGGCTTGGCCTTACACCTGCAACCCCATAGAGGTGAGAGCTCTATGGGGTATGCTTCACCCAGAGTACGTTCTGGACCACCCCTGGAAGCAGAGACACAACCCATTGTGAGAGGATGAGGAGTGGCCTGCTTCTGGGGGTTCGCCCGGCCAAGTGGCAGTGGCAGGGTGACGATCCAGAAACGCACCTACCCGACTCGACCCTCCTGCAAATTCACCATCCAGGGGACTGCCTTCCCGGAACCCCTTGTGACTATGCTCGTTCAATACTCCAGCACAGTACTACACGCCCTCAGGGGTTCCCCACTCTCCTGGGTGCGACCCGCCTGCATCACATCCAATCTCGATGACGGGCCCAACCACTGGGCCTCTGAGAGATGGCCGGGCAGGGTCAGGGGCCTCCAGCATAAGCCCAACAAGAGGCCCCTGATTAAGTTCTTAGTTAAGTTTTTTGTGGGGTTAGGGAGGGGGGAGGGAGAAGACTATGGTTGCGCGGGAAAGGCACGCCTTCCAGCCACCATAACGCATGCCAGGCCCACGACCGTTCGCGACGGCGTACAACGAGGGCCAGTCGCCGATAACACCCAGTGGCGTACTGACAAACATCCCATCCCTAGGATGGTGGGGAATGGCAGAAGGTGCACAGACAGAGGGCCGTATCGTCACCGGGAGTGTCATCTCCGCTCTGTACAAGCGGTGAGACGCTCCGACCCTCTGTTCTCCCCCGGAGGACCCGGGAGCAAAGGTGCGCACCCTCCCATGCTAAGGCTGGTCTACCTGAATGCAAGGTCCGTAGCTAACAAAGCTCACCTGATTCGTGACCTAGTGGAGAGCGAGCATGCGGACCTGGCTTGCATCACGGAAACCTGGCTGGGCCCAGAGGGGGGTGTTCCTCTGGTTGACCTCTGCCCGCCAGGTTTCCAGGTGCTGCACCAGCCTCGGGCTCATGGGAGGGGCGGGGGAGTGGCAGTTATCATCAGGGAATCCCTTAGCCCGCGAGAGACCACCGTCCCTCAGATGGTCGGGTGTGAGTCTCTCCTACTGAGATACGGCCCAGGGGCGCAGTTGGGCCTGCTGCTGGCGTACCTACCACCTAATCGTGCAGCGGCGGCCCTGCCCGAGCTACTCGATGCCCTCTCAGGGTTGGTGGTTGAATTCCCAAGACTCATGGTCTTGGGCGACTTTAATCTACCGTCCCTGGGAGGGTCGTCCGAACTGGCTCGGGAGTTCATGGCTTCCATGGCGGCCATGGACCTGTCGCAAATAATTTCTGGACCGACTCATGAGAGAGGCCACAGCCCAGACTTGGTGTTCTTGTCTGGACGGTGGCGTGATGATATCGGTGGGGGTGCCACAACTGTTACGCCCCTGTCATGGACCGATCACCACCTCCTGCGGCTAGACTTCCCCCTTGCCACCCCCCACCGTGGGTGCACGGTGCCAGTCATGGTACCGCCCTAGGCGCCTAATGGACCCTGATAAGTTACAGGCAGCGCTTAGGGACACGCATGCACTCCCTGCTCACAGCTCGGCGGATGCCTTAGTGGAAGCCTGGGAAAAGGCAGCCACGGAGGCTCTGGACCGAGTTGTACCCTTGCGGCCTCTGACCCGGCGCAGATCCCAGCGAGCCCCATGGTTCACCGAGGAGCTCCGGGAGATGAAGCGTCGGAGACGGGGCCTGGAGAGCCGTTGGAGATCCAGTCGATCCGAATCCGACCGATTGCGACTAAGAATCCTCACCAGGTCTTATCTCGCTGCGATAAGGGTGGCAAAATCCAACTATTTTTCCACCCTCATCGCGTCCGCAGATAATCGCCCGGCTGCCTTGTTCAGGGTGACTCGCTCCCTATTAAACCAAGAGGTGAGGGAGGAACCCTTGCAGGGTCGAGCTGAGGAATTCGGTCAATATCTGCTGGATAAAATTGCTCGGATTCGAACTGGCCTGGACTCCAACTGGGCTGAGATGGAAGAACAAGACATGGACAGTCTTGTCGACGTCATCTGGGAAGAATTTGATCCTGTAACTCCTAAGGAAGTGGACAGGATTATGAGAAGGTTGAGCTCCTCCACATGCTTACTGGACCCGTGCCCTTCCTGGCTGGCCTATGCAGCTCGAGAGGGGACACGAGGCTGGTTCCTAGCGGTCATCTCTGCTTCTCTGAGTGAGGGTCAGTTCCCCACCGCCTTGAAGGAGGCGGTGGTGAGACCTCTCCTCAAGAAGCCCACCTTGGACCCATCCTCTTTGAATAACTTTCGTCCAGTCTCCAATCTTCGCTTCCTTGCGAAGGTTGTTGAGAGCGTGGTGGCGCACCAACTTCCTCAGATCCTGGATGAAGCGGTTTATCTAGACCCGTACCAATCGGGTTTCAGGCCGGGCTACAGCACGGAGACGGCATTGGTCGCTCTGATGAATGATCTCTGGAGAGCCCGGGACAGGGGCCATTCCTCTGTCCTAGTCTTATTAGACCTCTCGGCGGCTTTCGATACCATCGACCATGGTATCTTGCTGCGACGCCTCAGGGGACTGGGAGTGGGAGGCACGGTTCTGCGTTGGTTCTCCTCCTTTCTCCAGGGTCGCTCGCAGTCGGTGCTGACAGGGGGACAGAGGTCGACCCCGAGGCCTCTCGCTTGCGGAGTCCCTCAGGGGTCGGTCCTCTCGCCTCTCCTGTTCAACATCTACATGAAACCGCTGGGTGAGATCATTCGCAGTTTTGGAGTAGGGTACCATCAGTATGCTGATGACACCCAGCTTTTCATCTCAACTCCAAACAATATCAGTGATGCCCTAGACGTGATGTCCCGCTGCCTGAAAGCGGTCCGGGAATGGATGGGGAGAAACAGGCTTCAACTGAACCCGGACAAGACTGAATGGCTGTACGTACCGGCAAGCCAGGATATTCAGAACGTCCCATTGCTTAACATCGGGGACAAGTCACTACCCCCTGTTGATAGGGCCCGCAACCTGGGTGTCCTCCTAGACTCGCAGCTCTCCCTGGAAGACCACATAGGAGCTGTGACCAAGGGGGCCTTCTCCCGGGTTCGACTAGTTCGCCAACTACGGCCTTATCTGGACCTGGATTCCTTACGTACAGTCACCCATGCCCTTGTGACCTCTCGCCTAGACTATTGTAACGCTCTCTACATGGGGCTGCCCTTGAGATCCACTCAGAAGCTTCAACTGGTGCAAAGTGCAGCGGCTCGGACACTCTTGGGAGCCTCCCGATACTCCCATATCACACCTCTCCTCCGTGCGCTGCACTGGCTTCCGGTTGCCTTCCGTGTGAAGTTCAAGGTGCTAACAATGACATACAAAGCCCTACATGGCATGGGTCCGGACTACCTACGGGAGCACCTTCTGCCAATGTCAGCACCCCACCGTCCTGTGCGCTCCCACAGAGAGGGCCTCCTCAGGGTGCCACCGCTCAAGGAATGTCGGCTGGTGGCCCCCAGGGGGAGGGCATTCTCAGTGGGTGCGCCAGCCCTCTGGAACAGCTTACCAACCGAAATCCGGATGGCCCCCGACCTCCGTAGCTTCCGACGCGACTTAAAAACTTTCCTGTTCCAGCAGTCCGGCCTGGCTTGATAGCGTTAATTGGGGTCCCAGTTTGTTTTCACTATTGTTTTTTATTATTTTTATTGTTCAATCTGTACACATTCCTTCCTCTGTACACCGCCCCGAGTCCCTCGGGAGAAGGGCGGTTTATAAAAACTAATAAATAAATAAATAAATAAGACGACCCCTGACTTCATGGGTTAAAAAGTTGTCTTATACGCCAGAAAATACGGTATTTATCAGCCATTCACATCATGCAATGTATATCCATAACAGAATTTTTATTAGTCCTACAAACCCCAGCAAACAATTTTCTTGGGGGGGTTTGTGCTACATTCTTGCTTTGAGATGCATTAGAATCTATGTAGATTTTGCACCATAGTAGCTATGATAATTTTAAGGAACTTTTCTCCCCATAATCATCCTAAATTCTAGAGGGGCAGGGAGAATGGCCCATATCTTTAATTCTCTTTACACATATAGATGCAGTGATCATGAAGGTAAGCTATGGCTTTATTGCACAATGTGTGTAATTGCCGGATAGTTGTACATCTAACACTTGTAGAAGAGTGTTATGTAGAAGAGCTAATTTCTTCAGTAATCTGACCAGTCATTACATTAAAAAAAGCAACACTTGTTATAAACCCTGACTGTTCCTTTGTATGTTGAAAGCAAAAGAGCCATTTTCTTAATATCAGATTTGGAAAAGTTGCTTTCCTTAACAAAGTAGAGGAACTTTTTTCCAAAGGCAACAAATAATCTTTGGTTAGATGGGTGGGTATAATTATCATACATGGTAATGTCCCTTGTTTTCCTTCTGTTATGTGTTGCTTTTGAGAAAGGCTTCAAGGAAAATCTAATAGTTGTACAATCTGATAATGTATGTGTGTATACCGTATGTACACGTAGAAGGTGAAGTGATCCACTAAGTATTAGCAGGCTTGGATTTCCTTAGGGGCTCTCTCTCAAGATAGATAGAGTAGCAATGTTCTGTTTTTATTTTTTCAGGTGTCTCATTTTCCTGACCCATATAGAGAGACGCTGCACACCTACAAGATAAATGAGCAACACACAGATGTAAGAACACCTCTTCCTCACTGTCATCTGCCTACTCAATCCATCTCCCATCCTATTACCACTGTCTACCCTGCATTCCCTGAGGTTTGTGGGGATTCTTTCTTTCCATTTCACATCTTTAGATAATCCATCTTTTCTGCTAATAGGACTGCAAAGCTATAAAGGCTCTTGATCACCCTCCATCAAAAATCTTGTGCAATCTCTTTTCCGTTTGTCTCTCTCTCCTTTCTACTCTCTACTCCTTTCTACATGTCTTCATGCTGGTTTAATTGTTTGCACATTCCCTTGCATGGATTTGGAATTCAGGCATTGAGACCAGGCCCCTGATAACTAATTGATCGCCATCAAAGCAGCTGAAAATTTATATTTCTCATTCTTGATATCTACTACAGACTTCATGTTTTATTTCTCTCTTTTTCACATGACAGAAGCTTCTAGGAAAACTCTGTGAACAAAACAAGGTGATACGAGAACAGGAAAGACTGGTACAGCAGCTCCGAGCAGAAAAGGTAATGGACCTGAATCACAAAAATAGGATAGTAGTATAGACGAGCTGCTTTCAACTCCTGTGAATGAACCTCATTTCCCAGACGTTTTCATAGCATGACTAAAAAGATTTCATCTTCTAGGCAGTGGTTATATTTAATAGAAGTATTTCCAGTTCCCTGAAGCTAGGAGACTGAAATATTAAAATGTAAATTGGTGAAGTATTATAAATATTTTAAATCTCCCAAGTCATGAAAATTCTCTGAGTTGATTACAAAACTGTAAACCAAAAAACACTAATAAAATATAATAACAAATGTTAAAGACAAATATTCTTTAAATAAGTAGATATAAACCATGATATTTATACAGTGCAGGTGGTAAAAACCTAAATTCAGCCATTAAATATAAGCACCAGGTACAATACCCAGGAAAAACATTTTGTATTTAGAAGCCCATAACTGTCCTGTCCCATCCCTCAAAGCTACTTGCCTGTCTTCATTTTGGCAGGGATACCTGAAAGAAAGACTCTCAAGTAACCAGAATGCTCAGAGTAGCACCTATGGGAGAGAGGTGTTCCTATAAGTATCTGGCCCCAAGCCATTCAAATCTTTAAAGAGTAATATCAGCTATTTTAATTGCTGATGAAGCACTGATTTCTTATGTCTGAATTGAATAGTCGCAGTTAATTTCCTGGCAGCTCTGCACTAGAATAACTAAAGTTTCCATCTTCAAAGGAACCGTGCAAAACACATTACAATAATTTAATCAGAAGTTTACCAGAGCATGTAACATTGAGCATTGGCTATCTATTTCAAAGGAGGGTGGTTTTATGAGGTGATAAAACTACCACTGAGTTTTGAGAACACTCCAAACTGCTTTCCCAAACTCTCAGAAGGGGTGTAACCCATACTGGAACAAAAAATCGCAACCACCCCAAATAATATTTCTGATCTCAGTCTGGACTGAGCTTCTTTTTTTGATTTTCATCCAGGCAATTATTCAGTCTTTCACAACATTTAGTATGTCAGCTGTGTTCAATAAAAAATGTCATCTGTGTAATGATAATAGTTCAGCTAATATCCCAAATAATTTTCCACAGCAGTTTCGTGTAAATTGAAAATAGAAATATGAAATAATTGCAATATGACAAAACAATAATTCTCAGCACTATTTTATGGAATAGGCTGAACCTGTCTTAGTCAGATGGCTAATTCTGATGGATACCATGGTTGATAGTGCTAAAAACTATGAAGTCCAAGGAAAGCAAAAGGATTTGTGTTCTTTTTGTTTTTTTCTCAGCAAAGGTCACTCTCAAGGTGACCAAGACAGTCTTTGTCACAAAATCCAGGTGAATGTAGAACATCAGGTTTTTTCCCTGGAGTTGTTTGATAAGCAATGATTCAAACATATTTCCAAAGAAATGGAATCTGGCAACTGTCTGGTACACTTCTGAGTTAAGTTTCTTTAGCAGGGGCTGATAACCGCCTCTTTCAAAGATGTCTGTTAAAACACATCCAAGGTCTTTGGGTCTTTAGGCACAAGTACTTAGATTCATTACAACTGAATGAGACAATACTCTGAATATCTCAGTTAATATAGCTGAAAAATGAGCAATTTCAACTTACAAATTTTTCGCAGCAAATTCTTTTAGGAACGGTGTGTATAATAAAATGCCCAGAGTTACAAATAAATTAGCATTTTGCTGCTCCCACCATACCAGATCAGGTTGTAACATGGATTACTACAGACAGTCTAACTATAGGTGGAATGAGGTAACTGCCTCAGTTAGATGCCGAAAAATATCAGAACTATTTTTTTACATTGCCTGATTTCTGCCCTCCAGCTAATCTGCTGCCTCATCGCCAGGTTGAAGCAGCTTCAGTTATCAGTTCATGTGACTTTGGGACATGGAATTGGCTTGGGGATTACATTGGCTTAGCCCTAATAAAAATTTTATTGCAGAAATATTGATTATAGACCCTTAAATTCTTTATAAACTACTGTTTTCTCCTTCAGAGCCTGACTATAGCCATGTTTCTACTTAAGAAGAAGCCCTTATCCAAGAAATTTATAAAGTTCAACTCTATTTTTCTCATAAATTTACTAGCTTTCCATCCTAAAACATGAGAAAAGTTCAATTAAATGTAATGATTTTCAAAAGAATAGAAATAGGAATAAATCCATGGACATACATTTTAGAAACAATGAAAGTGAGACTCCAAAGCTTAGAAGCAGAACAAATATACACACAGGCAGTCCTTGACTTACGGCCACATCTGAACCAAAATTTCCATTGATAATCAAGACAATTATTAAGTGAGTATTGCCCCATTTTGCAATCTTTCTTGCCACAGTTGTTAAGTGAATCACTGCTGTTAAGTTAGTAACACAGTTGCTAAATGAATCTGGCTTCCCCATGGACTTTGCTCATCAGAAAATTATATGAGCCCGGGACACCGCCACCATCATAAATACATGCCAGTTGCCAAGCATCCAAATTTTGATCATGTGACCATGGATACGCTGCAATGGTCGTAAGTGTGAAAAATGGTCATAAGTCCATTTTTTTTCAGTGCTGTTGTAACTTCGAACAGTCACTAAACATGTAACAGTAAGTTGAGGACTACCTGTACTCTAGTCCAGAAAGAGACTCTTAGCTAGAAAACGCAACCAACTTCAAATCTTTTAAGTCCTGAATTTGCTTCTGGATTACCTGCCTTTATCAAACAAGTATTTTCTTATGCTAGGAGAGTCTAGAGAGTGCACTGATGGGGACACACCAGGAACTGGAGATGTTTGGGAGTCAGCCAGCCTACCCAGAAAAACTGCTGCACAAGAAGGAATCCCTTCAGAATCAGTTGATCAATATCCGGGTGGAACTGTCCCAAGCCAGCACGGTAATCTAAGAAGTTTCCTGAGTTACCAAGAAATCCCAAGCACCAAGAAACCTTCAGGGACTTAGTACTATCTAAGGCAGCGTTTCGCAACCTTAACCATTTAAGATGTGTGGACCTCAACTTCTGGAATTTCCCATTACACATCTTAAAATGCCAAGGTTGAGAAACACTGATCTAAGGGAAAGGGTTGTGCGTCTGTTAATCATTAGCTTTGATTTATCCCATCATTCAATATCATTCACAGCTATACCAAATGGAAGTATACAGATGGAATAGTTGAGCTTCTGGTCATATTTAACTGGCATGGAGATTAGTAGAGGCTTTGGCCTTCTCAGCTTTGCAGTCTTCACTGCTTTGCAGTCTTCACTGCTTCTCCAGCAGCATTAGCTGTTGTGAAAACCAGGTGCTTCCAGCTAAGCTTGAATGGGCAGTCTGTTCTCCTTGCTTTGCCAATGCTGGTGTTGCCAGGAAATGCTAGAATCGAAAAGAATAGTGTTTTGATAGTTTAGCATTGTGCAACTCATCTCCTCAGTCTTTTATTCTTTTATTGCCTTTTTCTTTTATATAAAAAGGGGGGAGGGAGGAAATGACATAAAGCCCTCTTCAACACAAGAGTAAGTTGCAAAATCACATTTAAAGGTCAGAACATCCAAAGTGTACGTCATCAATTTGGTCTCTCCAAAACTATATTCAGCGAATAGGGTCTATGTTTGACCAGAATGCCAAAAAAAAAAAATCCAACCTAAAGAAACAAGCAAAATGCTAGCCTTGCTTCCCTACCCCTGAAGACTTATAATGAGTCTTAAAAAAGCAAATGTTTTTTGGAATGGAAATCTTTGTCTCTTCTGTGAAGTTTTGAAGGCTGTGATCCAAACAGATGGTTGAACAGTTAGTGTTCCTATGCCAATTAGTTTTTCTGCACCACGGGGATCTAGCCAGACATTCGTATCTTGATGAGACTGTTTGCAAATCCCCACAGGCACTGGCCAACAGCACTATTGAATATGAGAATCTGGAAGCTGAGGTGTCAGCCTTGCATGATGATTTATGGGAACAGCTGAACTTGGACATCCAGGTGAGAATGAATCCATCTGCATCAAATGGATTGAAGGCAAATCCACTGATCAAGGATACAATGCTCAGAATGCTGAGTTCCTAGAATATGTTGGAAATAAGTGCAAATCCTACCCAAATTTAAGGAAATCGTTCACCCAGTTTCTCGGTCTACTAAGTTGGGGAAATTTTCAGATTAACTGTGCCTAACAAAGATTATAATATAATATACTTGGAGAGCCCAAGCTGAGAAAAGTTGTCTAAACGGCTCGGAATTTGTACTTATTGAGACACAAACTTATGTTTATAAAAACATTGTGTCATGTCTGCCAGATAGATGTTTAATCCCAGCTTGCTTTCCTGGTATTTGACATTCTGATGACCTCAATGGAGGACAGGAGCTGTTCTGTCTCCTAGTGGAAAAATATTGCTTGTGGCCATAGAAAGGGCAGGCAACATTTTGAGTTCTAATTGGATGGATGATCTGCTTATCCCATCTCTGTGTTTAAATTATAATAAATCAACACTTGTTTATATTCTTGTGCATATTTCCAATGTAATTTCACTCACCTTGATATGTAGCTGTGTTTCCGTGACTGAATTGAGCTACAATAACAAATTACTTATCACTCGTAGCTGGATGGGAGCTGACCTCTCAGCTGAGTGACCAGATTGGTGCAGATATCCATATTAAAATTGAAATGTGATACATAGCCTAGCTATATTTACTTGTTACAATTTAAATATTCGGTAAAGACCCCTAATTCTGCATTTGAAATGAATCGCACAAATCAAAGGAAACATTTGAATATTTTTGCAATGTTGCATGCTTGACTTTAAACGATGGTGATTATTACTTTAATTTGGGAAACTTGGACATAAATGGTCATATAGCAGGAGAGGTGATAGGCGAAGGAGAAAATGTACACATAAAAAGCTGTGACAAGAAGTGAGAAGCAATGGCCCCTGTTATCTCTGCACAACACAGATATGAATTTTTAATACAGATATCAATTAAGAGCATCACTGCAGAAGGCCAAAATTGGTAAGGTGTCTATAGTGCCATGATCAAAGCTCAGTCCATTTTAACATTTATTCAACAGGAGTGGGCCTCCTATGGCAACATTGCACTTGGCACTTTGCAGATTTACACATATATTCCTGCAGATACCACTAATGCCAACACCATCTTTACCAATGAAAAAAATAACATGTTCTACCCTGGATGCATTTAATATCAGCAGCTACTTCTGCTTTCCTGTGGTAGAGGCTATGCTATGTAACAACATCCTGGTAGAGCAGAGGTGACCCTTCCCTGTTACAATTTAGAATGGGGCTTACAATATTAATTTTTATCCAAGCATTTTTTGTTTTTTATAGTTATTTTTAAAATTAAGCTAAGAGTTGATTTTGCTTTTATTGTAAATAAATATTTGTAAATTGCCTAATGGGTATGGAATTTTTTTAATGAATAAATCTGCATATCATAGCACATTTTAGCCATATATGTTATTGCAGAGTCACAAGGGTAACATAATTCATACACTAACCATGTTTATGGGACATTGTGAGATAAAGGCAATTTAATAATTTTCAGAAATCAAGCTTCTGATTTCTAAAGTACTATACACTGATGTAGGGATATCGGCTGGTTTTTTTTCTCCATCCCTGTGATTCTGCTCACAGCATTGATTGAAGAACTCTAATAAGATATTAGGCAATGAATCAGTATTATACAGACCCACACTGCCAGAATTGCAATTGCTTCAAAGAATGTAGCCACAGTTGTAAAAACCAGAATGCAGAGTATTGTCTGCATTATATTTACTGTACTCTACACATTTGTGCCAATAGGAAGTTAACTTTTGAAGCACTCTCCAATTTAGAGATAAGATTTATCTACAATCTGGAGGCTTAATAAAATCAAGTTCACACACCCACAGTTTTCTTCATGAACAATTTCATGTGAGACACTATACCTTTCTTTACTTAGGGATTACATAGCCTGTTCAAAAAGTTCAAAACCTAGAGGCTGAATTGCCAAGAGCTGATGAAGCCAAATGTCCTCAGGAGAAAATGGGCTTAATCTGCAAGAAAGATCACACAGAGATTGGGCAAGGATGCACAATTGAAATAATTTAAATGATTACTTTTATTTATTTTTAATTAGCAGACATAGATCACCAAGTTAATTGTGGAAAAGTATTTTTGTGCTAACATTTGTAACATAATTGTTTCATCCTATTATAAAAGAAGCAAACAACTTTTCCCCAGCCCTTTTTTCTTCTGTGTGCTCTTTTCTTTCACTGCAGGTCTAGACTTCAATCTCTCATCCATTCTTCTCAACACATAGCTGTCCTTCCTTTGATTTCTATTTTTTTTTCTTTCCATTCTGTCTCTTCCCTTTGCAATCACTCCTCCTCGTTCTTTTATGAAGACTCACCTATCAAAGGCATGAATATAACAAATTCCCAGTTTATTTTATTAAAAGGCATCTTTGAAGGGGACATTTTTTGTAGAAAAGTTAAACAAAGAGATTGCTTACTCCTTTATTACCTATACTTTTTCCTGATGAAATTCCCTTTCTTACAAGATACCTTTTCTATTGCAGAATTCTAATAGCAGATGCAAATAAGCCTAGGGGAAACAGAATTTATAGACTCCCCTAACTGAAGATCCTCTGGATATGTGAACTTCAGTTCTCAGAAATCCCCAGTTCTGAAACCTGTAAAAAAGAGAAATGTAACCAAGAGCAGATACTTTTGATGATGTAATTGCAATTCAACTGTAGGATCAAACACATCTATTCCACAGTGCAGAGAGTTCTGAAATCACTGCAGATGATAGAGACATTGGTGCACAGACCCAGAGTCAGTCAATATAATAATCCTTCCTTCCTTCCTTCCTTCCTTCCTTCCTTCCTTCCTTCCTTCCTTCCTTCCTTCCTTCCTTCCTTCCTTCCTTCCAACATTTTATTAAAAAATGGCATGGTAAAGTTGCATATGTTTGTTTTTATGACTCCCCTTTTAAACTATATTGCTTTTTATTAGGTGTGATCCAAAAATTTTCACTTTAAAAGAGTTTTGTTCACGTTTGAAAGGATCCTTCCAATTGTATTGTAATATTCCAACTATTCTGGATCTGCTTTGAACTTGAAGCAGCTCTCTTGAGTTTAAAACAAATGAGTTTGAAATCAGCTTGAAAGCAGGCTGATTGGAGCCAAGGACATATCCAGAGTCATCAGAATAGCATCAGAATACTTCCAATAATGTCAGGATAGCTGTTTCAGATTCAAAATAGATCATTTCAACTCACAATAATTTTAATTTGAAACATTTTGCTACCCCCATTTTCTTCACGGATTGTTACTTATTCTTAAGTAAGTATGTTCAATATCAAAGGAGCAGAACCGAAATCTTGGTATTTTGTTATCATGAAGAGATGCTTTAAATAGATTTTAAAGGAAACATTTCATACAGGCACTATTTTTCTTTCTTTAGTTACATTTCTGGGATTTGTTGTTGTTGTTGTTGTTGTTGTTGTTTCTTGCTCTAATTTATCTACTTTCCATTATAGTAGTTAACAGGTATTAAGTGATAGCCTGGTGACAGAGACAAGAAAAGAAATATACATATCACAACTCACCTAATATTATACTCATGATTGCCTAAAATTATCCTTCCCCCTGCCCACAATTAAGTATGGGACATTAATTACTAGCATTATTATTTAGTTTAATTAAATGTGGATTTGTTTCTCTCCTCGGTCTTTCAGAATGAAATGCTCAACAGGCAAATCCAGAAAGAGATTTGGCGAATCCAGGATGTGATGGAGGGACTCAAAAAGAACAACCCTTCTCGGGGCACAGACACCGCAAAACACCGAGGTGAGGGCCACTTCTTCAATTGATTTTTACTTCTTAATGAGCCTTAAGTAGCACAGAGGTTAGAATGCAGGATTGCAGGCTAATTCTGCCAACTGCCAGCAGTTCGATTCTGACTGGCTCAAGGTTGACTCAGCCTTCCATCCCTCCGAGGTTGGTAAAATGAGGACCCAGATTGTTGAGGGCAATAGGCTGACTCTGTAAACTGCTTAAGGAAGGCTGTAAAACACTATGAAGCAGTATATAAGTCTAAGTGCTGTTGCTATTGGTAACCTGATACAATGTTCAATTAATACCTGAGTGTTAAATATCTGAGTGTTGGTTATCTGCCATTGCTATTGTGAAACGAACATCCATTTTCTGCTACCTCAAATGCTCACTAGAGTCAGTTGGTTGCTGTTCCAATCAGTGTAGAATTACCATTTGTTGCACGTTCCTGCTGCATCCTTGGACCATTGCTAAAAATGTCATAAAATCAGGTGGGTCATATGATGACCTACTTAATACCCACAATGATACAAGTGTAATTTTAACAGAAAAACAGAATAACTAAGTTGGAAGGGACCTTAGAGGACTTCTAGTCCAACCCCCTGCTCAAGCAGGAGACCCTATACTATTCTGGACAAATGGTTGTCCAGTCTCTTCTTTAAAACCTGCAATGTTGGAGCACCCACAACTTCTGGAAGCAATCCGTCCCACTGATTAATTGCTATGTCAGGAAATTTCTTCTTTGAGCTCAGTCAAAGACTACTTATATTTCATTTCAACAAGCAATCTTCAATCTTTAATATTGGAATATTTTGGACTCCAGTGTATAATTTCTATAATGCCCAGTCAGAACAGTCTATGGCTCATTTTAAAAATATAATACAAAGTTAAGCTTTGTAACTGAAAGTTACATGCATCCTATTTGCTACACAGCTATTTGTGTTGGCGTAGCATATATAGGTAAAGGTAAAGGTTCCCCCGCACATGTGTGCTAGTCGTTTCCGACTCTAGGGGCCGGTGCTCATCTCCGTTTCAAAGCCGAAGAGCCAGCGCTTGTCCGAGGACGTCTCCGTGGTCATGTGGCCGGCATGACTAGACGCCAAAGGCGCACGGAACGCTGTTACCTTCCCACCGTAGTGGTCCCTATTTTTCTACTTGCATTTTGACGTGCTTTCGAACTGCTAGGTGGGCAGAAGCTGGGACGAGTAACAGGCGCTCACTCTGTTACGCGGCACTCGGGATTCGACCCGCCAAACTGCCGACCTTCCGATCGACAAGCTCAGCGTCCTAACCCACTGAGCCACCGCGTCCCTTTTAGCATATATATATATATATATATATATATATATATATATATATATGTTTTCTGAGGTTTTTGCGGGTGTTTGTATGTGGATCCTTGGTCATTTGGGTTTTTCCCCGCGTAGAATTGAAGGTGTAGGAGCAACGTTTAGACGGAATCCCATCCGTCATCCTCAGGCTGGTGGCTTCAGCTTCCTTCTCCCAGAAGAAGGAAGCTGAAGCCACCAGCCTGAGGATGACGGATGGGATTCCGTCTAAACGTTGCTCCTATACCTTCAATTCTACGCGGGGGAAAACCCGAATGACCAAGGATCCATATATATATATATATATATATATATATATATATATATATATATATATATATATATATATATATATATATATATATATATATGTATATATATATATATATATATATATATATATATATATATGTATATATATATATATATATATGTATATGTATATATATATATATATATATATATATATATATGTATATATATATGTATATATGTATGTATATATATATATGTATATATATATATATATATATATATATATATATATATATATATATATATATATATATATATATATATATATATATATATATATATATATATATATATATATATATCTGCTCTGACACTCCTCTTGATGACATTGTTTTAATCCCTTTATTTTTATGCCATTTCTGTTCAAACAGTTCATCTAAAATCACTGATAGTCTCATCCTTCATAAATTAGTTTACAATTTTAAACCAGCTTCTTTTCATACAGCAACTACCATCTCATCTTGTGGCAATAAATCCCATCAATTAAAGATGTGTTGAGGGAACGAATTATTTTTTTATTGTCAGTCCTGGACTGGGTGCACTTCAAATAGCATTTGAAACTCATTTCTCACTATTTCTATGCTAGGCATCATTTTGTAAACTTTGTCCTCCCCTACCCCAAGCTGCCTCTTTTTAAAACTAAGAAGTTCTGAACACATTAGTTATATTTTAAAGAGAAGGTCTCTAATCCATTTGAATATCCTTTTCAGTACTTTTTCCAATGTGTCTTATCTACTTAAAAATGCAAAGCATTTTAGATTGAGTTGTATATGAAGCCCTTCTGCTTTATGATCAAGCTTTAGATCTCTCCTTCCCCATCTCCTTCCCCATCAAGCTTTAGATCTCTCCTTCCCCATACTAAATGGTGATGTCGACATTATTCCAAACCTGAGTATCTGCTTTTACCTTAATGCTCAGCATGAAATGTTCCGGTTTCCAGCCCTAATGTTGCTTAAGTGCAGGGCAGCAGCTCCCTATCTGTGGTGCTCAAAGTTTTCTGGAGTGGAGAAGCATAGAAGTCTCATAAATAAATGACAGATAAGTTAAATAGCTAGCCAATAAATGTGGCCTTTTCTTTGATCAACCAATCTATAACAAATAGAATAACTACGGTGGTGATAACAGGATTAAACTAATGGATACAAGTTAAGGGTCCTACAGCCCAAGAATCTATGTATTCAAAGCTACATATGCTTTCAAAAATCTTGTTCTGACTTTCTTTATCTCTAGAGCTAGGGAGACCTAACAAGAAAGATATTATGTATGGGGGTGAGGAGTACTTAAAAGATATAAGTAGAGGTACTGGAGCTGAGAAGCTATCCCTTCTGCCCACAATCCTCTCTGCATCAAGTACTTTTTTCTTATCCATGAGCCTGACATCAACATGGAGTTTACTCCTCCCATTGCTAATCCTCAGTGTCTCTGTTCTGACTTGTAGAAAGAGGACAGCTGTAATTGGCAATGGTTTATACATATGACCAGACTGTAGGGCCTAACCTTCCATGAAAACTAGTCTTCTTTTCACTAGGCATTTTGTCACATGTAGAGTCACTTGCCCAGGTGGTAAGAGACAGCAGGCGAAGGGATCCGAATAACCTGAATAGCTGAGAGATTGGAGGTTGTGTGACCTTTCTTTCTCTCTGCTGCTGCTGCTTCATGGTACAATCCATTATTCCTGTCAGACTGTCCTTGAACACCAGATTAACACTCATCCATTAAAAAGCCCATCTGTGTCCAAAAGCAGTACAAACATTAGCTGATAGGCTTCTAGGGGGATTGTATGAGCAATTCTTTCTCTGCCACTTCACCCTATCTGTCAGTTGTTCAAGCTGCTTCTGAGTTTGGATTTACTACTCTCCCAGTAGAGTGCTAAACCCAGGGGGGAATTGTTCCATGAAGCAGTCATCTCACACTGCAGCCGCCTTCATCCATCCTCGTCAGCTGTTATTCAAGTTGATTTATTGGCTGAGAGACCTGGCATATACAAGGAAGAGCCTTGTTTGAAATAATTGAAAGAACTGGACTCTCTCATTGTTCAAACAGAATGGCCCTGGAGGACAATGCTCAGGGCCAGGATAGAGAGGTATAGCTGTACCAGTCTAAGGTTGTCAATATGTGCCAGCCTAATTCTGTCCCCCATTGCTTATGCCATCTGATGGTATCATTGATAATATAATGGAATAACAGAGTTGGAAGAGACCTTGGAGGTCTTCTAGTCATATGGATTGGTGAAGTGCTTCAGAATGTGTCTTTGGTAAAACTGATGCAGTTTGGTGACTGCCTAATAGGGAAAACTACCTTTAACACTGAAACATCCCATCAGGATGACTTAAAATGTTTTGGAATATGGGTCAAGGTTGGGATGAAGACAATGTAAGGGGGCAATAAAAGAAAACATGGTTACTAGAGCATATTTTAACCAGTTTTAGGTACTTTAGACCAGTGTTTCCCAATCTCAACTATTTTATTATGTGTGGACATCAGCTCCCAAAACTCCCCAGTCAGAATTCTGGGAGTGGAATTGACACATCTTAAAGTAGTTGAGCTTAAGAAACATGCTTTAGGGAGCAGAAAATAATGTTATATGCTTTCTTATTTCCTATATGTACAGTATATTGAGCCTCATCCCTTTTTCTAAAAGCCCTCTTTCTCCTTTTAGTAGAAAAGATTCTCTGTTCTGTTTGATACACTTCAGTTATCTCCAACTCATCATTATATGTCCCTTTCCTGCAGTTCATTAATGCTTTACTATCTGCTCCGCTTTCTTGCAGTGGCCCTTGGCCCATCAGGAACTTACAGCTCCAACAGTCCAGCCAGTCCTCTGAGCTCAGCTAGCCTCACAAGCCCCCTGAGTCCTTTCTCTCTTGTATCTGGATCCCAGAGCTCCCCTACCAAGCAAGGCAGCAATGAGGTGAGCAAATCTCTTGTCAATTAGAATGCAAGGGTCCCCAACCCCCAGTCCGTGGACCAGTACTGGGCCACAGCATGCTAGCAACCGGTCCACACAAACAAGCAAAGCCCCATCCATGGGATACAGGCAGCACACAAAACCATGCACACTCCAGTCCCTGGAAAAACCTTTCTCCACAGAACCGGTCCCTGGTGCCCAAAAGGTTGGGGACCTCTGTGTAAAGGTGCTGGAAAATTGAAGCAGCCAGAAGATGGTCCCTGATGTTTTTGTTTTAAAGGTTATCATTCCACCAGTAGGTGGAGATATACACCTTCTTCTGACATGGAACGGATGGACAAATTCCTCCAATGACTATAGTATAAATCTAAGCATTAATTATTGGCTTACAATGCTCGAATAATTTCAGAGAACCAGCCAGTTAAAGGTTGGGAAATTGGCCCCAAATCCTTGAAAACCTGTAGTTTGTTACTGGGAATCTAAAGAACAAATTCCTGGTAGCTGGCACTTGGTGCAGCAGTTTATCTATAAAAGTTCTGTATGTAATTGAGTTTAATTTTTATTTATTCATTTGGTTTAAATTTGGTTTTTAACATTTTCCAGCAATTGAAAGTAAACAGACCAGAGATTGATCATTATAGAAAATAGTCTCTTTCTTTGTTCTGTTCAATTTCATTTTTATAAGAAGTAGCCTTTTAGCAATTAAAATAATGAGCAGATGTTTTCTCATAAAGCAAGGGTCCCCATCTCTTATTTCTTTATGCTTGTGCAGTTGGCAAAAAACTAATGATGCATCTGAGTAACACCTGGGATAAAAAAAATCTGAATTGCACCTCTTTTCAGAGCACAGTCTACAGACTCATCCTTACACCTGCTGGATGAAGCACATTGTTGCTTTCCCAACCATTTTTGAGGGCCACGTCTTCATGACCTTGTCTCCATCTCACCATCAGTCTTGAGCTGTTTTTAACTGTTTCAGTTTGGAAGTAATGTTTTTTTTTTCCTTTTCCCCCTGAAAATCTTGAGTACCTCAAGGACAAGCCACGATACAATCAGGGACAGCAATCTTTGCAGCTCCAATTGGCTGGGTGAATCTGCTGTGGAAACAGCCTTTACCTCTCTAATTGTGGCCATGGCATTTTGTCTTTGACTATGACAGAGAACAGGACCAAGCTTTGACTGGCTTTTTTTTTCATTACAAAATTAACTATTTGGTGTGTATGTGTTTGTGTGCAGGGGAAATAATAAATTAGGCAGGCTGTATGAGATACACAAATACACATATATGGGCATACACTCTGTGAAAGGGGATTGGAAGAGAGAAGAGACTCTTTCTTGGATCAAGCATAATTCAGGATGTTATTGGCTTCAGGAGGGGGAAAGACTCAAGAGACATAATAGAACTGAGAACTGTTTGGGCTGCTTCTATTTTGCATTTTAAATGAGCTATTCTGAACATTCAGGCAAACCTTTGTGGAGGCATGTTATTTGACACAGAAATATCCATCTTCTGTTTCTGTAATAGGATTGTCAGTCTCTCAGGAGAATGATTGTCCTATGGAACAAGTTCATAGAAGGTGTCATCTAGATGTTCTTTGGGAAACTGATAGTGTTATCAGAAGAAGCACCCAATAAATGCTAAGAATTCAAGCCAAATAAATTCCACTGTTCTGTTTTAGAAAGACCACCTAAATATCATGGCAATGAGTGCTTCAGAACTCTAAAAGTCTGGAATGATTTAGTTGCATGATATTAGCAGCACAGTAATGTATGATACTAATTTTGTATCCTCCTTAGACAGTAACAAGTTCATGCTTGCCCATCATAAACAAACACTTAAGTCATTGGATTGAGCCAAAAGATGAGGAGAGTCAGATAGCCTTCTTCATCAATAAAAAAATTATGCAGAAATTGATAGATCAATGTGCTCAACCTCAAAAACTTTTAAAATTTTCCCAGAATTTTCCCAGATAGCATGCTGGCTGGAGGAATTCTAGGAGTTGAAGCCCACACATCTTAAAGCTGCTGAGGTTGAGTACCACTGTGATAGAACCCTGTTTTTTCCTTTGTATTAGACTGATAATACATCAGAACAAGCCAAAAGTTTTTAGTTAAATTTCTAGGTTTAGCGGAAACAACTCATTAAGCTATTCCTGTCATCAAAATCAAACTCCTGCCCTGAAACAGTCATAAACCCTAGTTCCACTCATGTGCTACCCCTTATACTTGTGTGGAGCATCACTTTCTATGTTGCCATGACCTCAGTGTTTATGAATCAATGGGAGGTCTTTTAAGTCTTCATCAGCCATGTCTTGAGACACTAGCTTTCATTGTCTGATGAAACAGCAGATTGTGCTGATGTTATAAAATATTTGTATTTTGAAAAATGTGTCTCAGAAGGGATGCATATTTTGAAATGGCAGATATTTTTTGAAGCAAGTGAAAGTCAAGTCATCGTACCATGTACATTATTTATCAAGTGATGCCTGACTAGCAGTGGTATTCTCTGGATTGGTCCTGGGTTGGTCACCAAGGAAAAAGGCTGTTCACTTTGACTCCTGGGTTTTTGGTGCTCAGATGCAGGTGCCTATCCTGGTTTAACATCTGTCCTTATATGTATCCGTGTCTCACTAATTCTCTTTTCCTTCACATTCTCACAGTTTCTTTGCTCTTGCTCCTAATGCTTCTTGATTTCCTCTCCACTCCAGGAACCTGGTCCACCTCGACCTCCCCTCCCCAAATCATATGTGCCCTTGGAGTCTCCTCCGACTATCCCTCCACTTCCTTCTGAAAGCCGTCTCTGGCCATATCCTAACTCCCCTTCCTGGCAGGAAAGCAGCGAGGCGAAGAGGGGACAGGTATCAAAATGGAGTCTGAGATCTAGTGGCAGAGTCTTTCCTTTGCTACTTTCACCAGGCAATGGGGCCAGAGAGAGGGCGGGCGAGGGAACCCTATGTCTAACAGTAATCTTTCTTGCTCATGTCTGTTGTGTCTTTAAGCTTATAATGGACAAAGGTAGTTCCACATGAAGCATTTTTTCTATGAGTAGATTAAGTCCGGTTATGAAAATTATTTAGCGAAGAGTTGGCTTTTTTGAGAATGCAAACCATTGTTTGATTATGTAATCATGGATGAAGATAGGTGGGTTTTCAAAACAGACTTGTAAGCTAGAAACACAAAGTGGGGAGGAGGGAGAATTTGCTGTATTGGGACACCTCCATCGCACATCTGCAGCAGAGAAAGGAAGTTGCATGTTTTTGAAAAAAATCGAAGATCTGGAAAACTTACTTAAGCAGAAGCAGCAAGCACTATAAAAGCAGTTTGGTCTAGTAGTTAAGGTCTTTCCTAGCCATGAAAGCCACCTGGGTGAACTTAAGCCAGTCACTCTCTTTCAGCCCAGCTCACCTCACAGGGTTGTTGTGGTGGGAAAAATAGGAGGAAGCTGTGTGTGATATGTCTGCCACCTTGAGTTATTTCTAAAAATAATAAAGGCAGGAGATAGATAGATAGATAGATAGATAGATAGATAGATAGATAGATAGACAGACAGACAGACAGACAGACAGACAGACAGACAGACAGACAGACAGACAGACAGACAGACAATCTTCCTCCACCCCACCAATATCACACAAAAATCTTAAGTTATTGCAGCAAAAATGAGCTGAGGCATGGCTATAAGAAGTCTAAAACCCTTTGTTTCCTCAATTAAGCCCCTGTGAAAGTTATAGAAATGGTACTGAAATGAAGCAGAAGAAAATAAAGTACCCAAGACAGTGAATCTTTTCCTCACAGTATTCCTCTTCTCTAAGTAGTTGCTATTTTTGTTTTCTAATTAAGGGCAATATAATTTCATCAAATGTCCTCTTCTGGTGTGGTTTCTAGTTTCCATTTATAGAAGTAGAGAACAAGTGGCAGTTTATCTCATGAGCTTTATTCTCCAATGTATATCCAGCTGGAGATTTCTAATTCCTAGGGGAATCTACTAGGAATAGAAATCCTTGCCTTTCCTGGATATTTTACCTTGAACAAAAAGCATGCTAATGAAGTAAGCACTTGCCCCATCTTTTCTTCACCTGACTGGTTTTTCATCATTTGAACTGTTTTGGAACAGAGAAGGAAAAAAATCTACAGGGATGCTTCTGATTCTTCTTTCAATATACTCGTTCTTGTTAATATTTTATTCTTGTTGCCTATTTTTTTCTTTTCTGTTCTAACTCTATGTTAACCATCTATAATCAGAACTATGAGCTGGGTGGCCATATAAATTCCTTAAACAAAACGAAGCAAACCTTCAGGGCAGTAACACCTGTCTATAGCAGTTGTCTTCAGCAAGACCAGACACTTTTCAAAGGAAATATGTTTTCCCCACAGTCAAAGTCCAGCTTTGAGCAGAGCAAGAAGGACCATCACCGGGCATCAGCCTCACATTCAACAGTGGAGGCTGGTCTCTTGCAGCCAAGACAGGACCAAGATGCTGATAAGCAGGTGGCACTCAACAAAGGTACCTATACATTGCATTTTATTAAGAGAATCCATTTGTTTGCTGATATTATCTTCTTTCCCAGCTCCAAAAGTCATGCTGGCTTGGAATGGTGGGAACTGTAGCCTGGTGTTTAAAAAAGAGTATAGATTGGGGATAACTGGTATAAAGTTTGCATCTCTCAAATTCAGGAAAGATACATTTTAAGAAACATAATATATAGGAATAGCCTTTTATCCCCAAATTCCTTTGTTCAGAGCAATATAATATGTCAGTATACAAAGTCAGTATATAGTATCACATAGAGTCAGATTGGGTTCATACAAATGTCAACCCTAGCATACTGTATGAGCCTAGTCATTCCTAAGCCATGAGTTATATCTTAACTATCAATCCATCCATTTTGGCTTGTTAAGCAATCGGTGATAAAACAAATCCAGATTCCAATAGGCAGTGCTTTTTTTGTAAAAGAAAAAGGTGCCGGAACTCACACATGTCATACAACCCGCCTTACCTACCCTACAAGGTTCCATCCAAAAAAGGTGGCGGAACTCCATTCTGAGTGTTCTATGACAAAAAAGCCCTGCCAATAGGTGAACCCATCCATAGACATTCACAATTGGGAAAAAAAACTGCTGCTCAAGGGTTATTGTCTTAACAAGCTTGAAGGTTGGCCCAGTGAGTTTGGTCTCATTCAGCAAGGTTCTTCTGAAATGATTTTAGCAAGAAAGTAGTTCTTGCTCCTTTCTTGTCCTAAATAACTGTTTACATTACCTGTCCTAAGTATTCGGATTACCTGTCACAAGGATAGATGAATGGGTGGGTGAGTGGATGGATGGATGGGTGGGTGGATGGGTGGACAGGTGGGCGGGCAGATGGGTGGACAGACAGACAGATGGATAGATCCATCCATCCATCTCTATCATCTGTTCCATTTATTTGGTGGTGGCCACGCATCTATTATACGTTTGTGTGGCTAATAATGAATTAAGACCAACACACACACATATCCACACACACAAACAAATAAAACAATTAATGGAGCAGAAATTATAATAACATTCAGTAATATTCCAGAGTCCAAATTAATTTTCCCATTTTACAATAGATAATGAGCAAATGTTACTCGTCCCAGCTTCTGCCAACCTAGCAGTTCGAAAGCACGTAAAATGCAAGTGGAAAAATAGGGACCACTACGGTGGGAAGGTAACAGCGTTCCGTGCGCCTTTGTGCGTCTAGTCATGCCGGCCACATGACCACGGAGACGTCCTCGGACAAGCGCTGGCTCTTCGGCTTTGAAACGGAGATGAGCACCGGCCCCTAGAGTCGGAAACAACTAGCATGCATGTGCGGGGGAACCTTTACATTTACCTTTAATGAGCAAATGATAACAGGCAAACCAACCAACAGAGCTTTGCTAACACAAGAGTTGAGGTAGAATGAGACTTGAGGCCAGGCAATGTGAGACAGTGCTGCCCTGGAGTTTTTATTCTAATTGTTGGGGAGGTGTCTGTTTTTACTGTTTGTGAACCACCCACAGTTGTGGTTACAATATGAGTGGGTGTAAAAGTCATTTAAAATAAATGCTTTCTATTTATATATTGCCATTGCCAGAATCTTCCCCCTTCTTCTTAATATCTTTGTTTTTCTTTACCTCCTGGATTTCCACAGTTGGTATTGTTCCTCCAAGAACTAAGTCACCTATGGATGAGGAGAACACGCCAACATCAGGTGTGGTGAGGAGGAGTGCCAATGGGCGGGATTCTCAGGTGAGGATGAATTCTGCCATCATTTCAATATTCTGTTAATTCATTTTTAATAATATTAATTACTCTGCAGGAAATAGTGCTGAACAATACAATATATAAAAGCCAACAATGCAGTTATACAACAAATCAGAAAACAATGCAATCAAGTGATCAATGAAAAGAAATATCAAATGAAATTTTTTTTAAAAAAATCAGTCCAAAAATTAAACAGCCCTCAAACCAAAAGTTATAATTAGATGTTTTAAAAAACCTTCTTAAATAATGTAGCAGCAAAATTCTACTGAAAATTAAAAAGTCTATTTCCTATGGGAATGAAAAGGTTTTTCTTGGTACCAAAAGGGGAACAATTTTTATACAAAGGTATTACGTAAGGCAGAGTTTCCCAACCTTGGCAACTTTAAGACATGTGGACTTCAGCTCCCAGAATTCTGGGATATGAAGTCTACATATCTTAAAGCTGCCAAGGTTGGGAAACCCTGACATAAGGGGAAGTTAACCATTGAGAAGCAAGCTAGGGAGATCAGCAGAAGTATCAGCATCCTAACAGATGTCAGTGTCCTCATCACTTATAGATGATAATGTCTGTATGATAAGGCTCAAATTTCTCCACTTTGTTGGAGAAAGATTATATTCTTCCTACTTTATTGACAGTTCAGTGAGTTGGGAGGAATGTGATGATAACTGTTAATCCAGGATTGCCAGAAAGAATGAGTTAAATGTGTGACCAGAAAGCCTCTAGTTTCATCCTTAGCCACTAGTCAAAATCAACTAAATCAACAAAGAAGAGGGAGTCAAGCTATTCTCCAAAGCACCTGAAGGCAGGACAAGAAGCAATAGATGGAAACTAATCAAGGAGAGAAGCAACCTAGAACTAAGGAGAATTTTCCTGACAGTTAGAACAATCAGTGGAACAACCTGCATCCAGAAGTTGTGAATCTTCCAACATTGGAAGTTTTTAAGAAGAGACTGGACAGTCATTTGTCTGAAATGGTATAGGGTTTCCTGCCTGAGCAGGGGGTTGGACTAGATGACCTCCAATGTGCCTTCCTATTATTATTATTATTATTATTATTATTATTATTATTATTATTATTATTATTATTATTATTATTATTATTATTATTATTATTATTATTATTATTATCTTTTCTTACTGGAACACAATTGTATTGAGATCTCAGGAAGGTTTCCTATACCAACAGTTTTACCCGAACACTCAAAAGTATTTTTGCTCTGTCCTACAAGGGTCTTCACCATTAACACCCCCACAATAGTCACCACAACCTATGAAGCAAATAGCACTCCCTCCAGGTGATCAACAGGAGATGCAAAATCCAGCCTCCAGCCAGCAACTGCCCTGTGTTCTTATAATTGTATCACTGCATTTATTTTCATAGAAAAACAATGACTCCATTTGAAAATCAGGATGAAATGATTGACATCATGACTTCAACTCAGTAGAGAAAACAGCCAGCTTCAAAATGCCCATTGAAAGGGCATGAAGGCACTTCTGGGAGGTGGGAGAACTGAGGACCCAGGGTGGGATGAGATGGGGGTTCCAGCCAATGAGAAATTGCCATCCTGATACTGAGAAGTTAGCAACAAATCTACGTTGTGGAATTTCCTCCTAGATTGACAAAAATGGGAAGCTCTTGGACACAGCATTTATCTTTTCTTCTGATGTTTGCATTGTAAGCTAAATTAGTACTTTATTTTTTCTCCCCCAAAACGCAGTTGTCATAAACTCATAAATATTGTATTGTATTATTAGATTTATATCTCCTATATAGCCATGCCATACAGAAAAAATCCTGTATTCTAGTTTCAAAATTTTGCAAACTTCTTACTGCATTTGCTATCATGCTCAAACACACTTTGCCGAACTCCTCTTTTGATAAACTGTTTTATTAAAAACTAGTCATCTTTTGTTTCAGAACCTGGGCTGCTATCTACTATAAGATTTCCCATCTTCTAACAAAAATGTTAACAACATAAGGATCCTGTTGTTATCAGAATATTTTCTATCCTGAATCTGCCTTCAGAAAAAAAGAAAGATTTTGATGAAACAAAAAGCCTCTGGGGCCATTAGTAACCACCAGGGTCTTGTTTTCTCCCTTAGGACAGGCCAAAGAGTGCCGTGTTTTCCAATGAGATGAAAGCAAAGATGAGTGTTGAGGAACAAATTGATCGCATGAAACGCCATCAAAGCAGTTCTATGAAGGAAAAGAGACGGAGCTTGCAACTTCCAGCCAATCAGCAACAGACAGATAGCCCTCTCTCAAAAGCGCCTGCCTCTTATAAAGTGGTAATACATTTATTTTATTAGTGAAAACTAGTCTCCATCTCATAAACCACTCAGATCTACTTCAGTATTAGAATTTTCCTGATAAAAAATTGGTCAACCAGTGTTTCATATAGATGTTTTGCAGGTACTGAAGTTAAGAACTGGGCTGAATGATAAACAGTCAAATATTCTTAAACTTTGCAACAATTACTAGGAGGCAGTAATTTAGCCTTATTCCTACAAGCTGAGTCTGCGGTGGTAAACCTATATATTAATTGTGCAGGTCCAAACCGGAGTTGGGAAACTCACATGACTGAATCTCTGTTACATTCCACCCATATCCCCATGCAAAAAAAATTTCTGCACTGTAAATTATGCTGGTCTAAAATTTTACTTCTGACTTTTTTTGTTCTTTCTGTAACTAAATTTCTTAATGATCTGGTATAGAAGAATAGTTAAGAGAGATTCAGCCAGTGCAATTCTAAGTTGATCAAGTGATCTGCCAAGCTAAAAAATAATACTGACAATGAATGAAGGCAACTATACATGTTCCAAGATAATGTCCCAGGATCCAATCTGGGTCAGTCACTGGGACCAGAGATTTAATCTTCCGAGCTTTTAGACTTGTGCTGGAATCCATCCTCAATGAACTTCTCTCTCATACATTCTGGTGAGAGAGAAGTTCCCTAAGGATGGATTCCAGCACGAGTCCAAAAGCTTGGACGACTAACCTCTGGTTTCAGAGGTCAACCCAGATTGGATCCTGCAATACTGACAATATCTTAAGTGGTCTGTTTTGCTCTAGGTTCGCAGGCATCGCAGTATCCATGAAGTGGATATATCTGACCTGGAGGCAGCATTACGCTCTGAAGATTCTGGCAGGATGTATGAAAGCCCCCGAGATGAGATTGCTCGCCTGCGCAAAATGGAGTTGGAGCCAGAACATTATGATGTGGACATTAGCAAAGAGGTGAAATACATGATTGATCTGAATCTCAGCAAACTGCCTCTTTCCCAATAATGTACACTGAGATCTAGTTGCCTTCTTTGAAACTCAAAGGGTCTGTGTGGTTGGAGCAATATGAGCTGAGAGTTTCAATAATCTGTTAAGGATACAGGATAGTCCCAATGAAAAGTCATGCAGGTGCGAGAGAGGAACTAAGAATTCTAAACTTTGTATTTATGTAATGCCTGGAATGTTTGATTTTAAGACAGCCTGGAGAGTTTCATAGCACACATGTTTTAAGCATGATCTGAAGTATGTATTCTGGAATGTATAATATAGTGATTAAGGTTGGATACTAGAAGGTAAGGTAGGGTAAACTAGACTAGACTAGACTAGACTAGACTAACCTAGAAGTAGGGTAGGGTAGGGTAGAATATACTACCAAGTGAAACATTTAACAAGGCCATTGCCACTTATTGGCTGTTTCTGTTACTCAGCTTTCCACTCCAGATAAAGTCCTCATCCCGGAAAGATATATTGAGCTGGAACCTGATACTCCACTGAGCCCTGAGGAGATGAAGGAGAAACAAAAGAAAGTGGAAAGGATAAAGACACTTATTGCTAAATCCAGGTGCAGTGCTACTTCACACATTTTGACTTTCCCATGTGCCGTTTGGTTACTGAGCATGAATTTTTATTTCATTTTGGAATAACATTTCATTTTGGAGGCTATTTATTTGCCCTTACTGTTTATTAACAGCACTGACCGGTAGTCTCTTACTATTCAGAAGCTACTAATGTTGTATAAGTTTCATTCTGGTTTCTTCTTTCTCTTTGGTGCCTTGTCTGTCAATCTGGTCTTGCTGGATATACCTATTAGCAATTCCAATTCTATAGTAGATAGGAAAAAATAACTTATCTAAATATTTATGGCCTCAAAATTCCCTCGCTCGAAAATGAACAAAAATATTAATTTTGCAAAGGAAGAGTGATTGTGTTTACAGTCTTAAAGATAACTTTAAAAATGGCCATTTGTGTTTTATAGAAAAATGTTAAAAATTATATTAAACAAATAGGATGTGTCACATTTGTTTTCATCTTCTTTTATTCACCTTGTAGCTTTGAGTGTTGGGCGTGACTTCTGGCTGAAATAACTTGAGTGTTCTCTCTTGCAGCATGCAGAATGTCATCCCCCTCAGTGAGGGAGAGATGGACGTGGCCCAGGACTCAGAGGCTCAGTTACAGGAGCAGGAAAAACGAATTGAGATCTCCTGCGCTTTAGCTACAGAAGCCTCCCGACGAGGCCGCATGCTGTCTGGTAAGATGAAATGCTGTGCAGCATTATCAAAAGATTAGGCAACGGGGCATCACAGTCCCAATAAGAGCAAAGCTTTTCCTACCATTGATGAACTTGGCCAGATATTGTTGCTTCAGCACTTAAGTGTTCTGGTATTGGACATTATGTCTATGGAGATTCTCAGTCTTCCAGGTCATAGTTATCCCAAAGATGCATCTTTGGTATATTGGACATTATAGCAAAACAAATGAACTAGAGATCTAGCCTCCAAAACAAGTTTTAATGGTTTGTTTAAATTCATTAAAATTATTTATAAAAGTTAGAAAATTGTCATAAGAAGCCAACTGTGCTGTTGTACTGTTGTACTGTTTTTTTAGGTCAATGAGTCAAGAGGCATTTTTCCATCACTGATACCAATTTCTAGAAAATATAAACAAGTGAATTAGTCTGATTTGTTAAATGGCATATATGGTAGTAAGCCTTTGACTGAATGGCAATATCTTCTCCTCTAATTTGTAACTCCAAAGAAAAGCAGCTCCAACTACTTATACCTTCTTACAATAGGTCAGCAGCAGACAACTTTTCTATAGAGACCTGAATATTTTTAAGACATTTTTTAAAAGGTTAAAGGAAACACTGAAGGCATTGAATATGGAATATTGTGTTATTTGCAGTGGGAATAAGGATTTTTTTTTAAAAAAATAGAATCTCTGTGTTAAGCCACCCACAGGTAAATTAAAAAATTCCCACCAGATATTGTCAATATAGTGAGTTGTACACATGAGAATTACATGTAGCCCATTAACCACACACTCCCTCTGTCTTAAGGTATTTGTAAGTAACAGCATTTTTATTGAGTTGAATACACTACATTGCTGCCAATTTTGCAGGCTGTCAGTATCTAGACTGGAGAAATGAAGGTGCTCCTTAGCCATTCCTCCTCCCTCATTGAGCCCAGCAAGTTCATCAGTTTACTGAGGAGCTGCAGGCAATGAAGATGGTAAATGGGATGCCGAGGGTGGGGAGAATAAATGAAACCAGCCATTGTGCCCAGTTTGGGAGTACATAATCATAATAAGAGTGGAGAATCATGCTCCCATCTTGTCTTACCTTTATTGCATCTGCACTTTAACATCTGGCAGCTCTGTTCACCATTACTTTTAGGGGAAGAGAAGATAAAGATCTTACTAAAGATCTTATTGCGATGACATATTTGCAATTTTCTTTGCTAAATAAAAATTGCTTACATTTAACGTGAGCTGGATTATACATACCAAGATGACTTGGGTGAAATCTTTGTGAAATTATCTGGGATCTTTTGAATTCGCAGAAACTAAGGATATGAGTAGGGGTCTCTATGGAATGAGATCCATCAACTGTAAGCTTGATCTATGCACCACATGGCTTATATGTGCATCTGGTTGGGGCATGGAGTAGCTAGATTTAAGAGGTGTTAAAGCATCTTTAAGTTATATTGTACCATTGTCTTCAAGGAAGCAATAGTGCATCCCCACCTGAAGAGGCCATTTCTCAATTTTAAACAATTGGCCAATCTCTAACTATCCTTAACATGGATAGCATTTCTGCAAGTCAGGTCAGTTAATTGTTCCAACATTGACTGTGAATAGGATCATCCTCTCTCTAAAGTGGTAGGTCTGAAATCAAAGAGGGTTGCTAGACTCTCAGCTCCCTCTTAAAGGAGCAGTGAGGCTATGGCCAGTTGTCTCACTTCAGCTGATGCACAAAATTATGGTTCTTTTTGGACCACAAGGACCTCCCATCAGTGACTTGTGCTCTCTTCATCTCAGCAATAGTCTCCTGAAATGCACTTAAAGAAGCCCCAGAAGCATCAAGTGGTCCAAAATGTAGATTTCAAGACATCCTGAAGCAGATTTATGAATGTAATATCTGCCCACATAACTTCTTTGGTTATTGATTTGCTTCCTGATTCTGTTCAAAGTGCTATTGATTACTTTTAAAGCTGTACATGGCTTGGCATCCAGTATCTGCAGAACCATTTTCACCATCAGATTTGGCCCACCCTGTGGGGAATATATTCTGAAGGTTGCCACCCTACATGAAATGAGGGATGTAAGAGTTGTGATCATGCCTTCTCAATGGCTGCCTCAACACTTTGGACTACCTCCTGCATTATATAGGAAAAAATCCACATAGTTTTCTTGCCTCAATTTGAGGACACTCACTAATCATTTCCAAGGCATGCACAAATGTGTTAAAGCTCTCTGAATAGCAGTGCAGCACAGGGCCATTCCAGGTTTACAGCAAAATACAATGTGAGGGCAGCAAGATAGAGGGTAGCATAATTTCCTGATGGCTCAGATGGGAAGACTGTATGACAAAGTGAGGGTATGGCAATAACCAATTGTGCACTTCATCCAAAGAAGTCATTTTTCAATCTCCTCCTGCTCTGTCTCAGTTGTATTCCTATAACAGGAGGACCAGTCATCTCTGAAGGTAGCACTTGTTTAAAGAGGCTAGAGAGCTATCCATCTTATCTTGAATGCAGGAATTATAAACTGAAAGCTTGAGGAAGGATAATAACAGTTACCCCTGTCAATCTTGAATATGTGTATATTTAAAATACATCCACTACTATGGTACACATCTAGGCAAAAGGCATTTAAGACAGTCAGCTACTCTGATATGCTTGTTCTGCATTATTGCCTTGAAACATTGCCCTGGTGGTATATTCTACCTTCTACAGTTCACTGGGAAGTTATTTTTTTCTTGAACTGCTGCACATTGCTGTGGAAGAAGCTGTTGTGTAATTACTCTAGTTCCCTTGTAATCAGACTTGTGCCAAAACATGGAATTCTTATTCAAACTGTATTTGAATATATAATTAAATTGCTGCACATTTTGGGTGACTCCAAAAATATGTTACTTTCCATGAATATTAATACTTAATGCACTTTACTAAATTGGCATTGATAGAATTTAATTTAGTTTTCTTCATATAGCCAGATATGGTCTGTAACAGCCCTCTCCAATTGGGAAATGGTTGGGATTCTAAACATTTTTGTCCCAACACACCACATATTTAGAGGGAGCCAAGCTGGAAAAGGTTGGCCTTGTGGCCTGTATTTATACATAGTAATTATTGTGAGTTTGATCTCTGTTTATTCCGCGGGTAGATATGGTGGCCCACAATCTCAGTTAGAATTTTGGGAGAGAACTTAGAGCCTCAGAATGATTGGAACCACATCATGCATGTGGGATTTGGGGAATTATTTTTGTTTTTAGAGTTTATAAATTAGTTTTCTGATGTTTCTCACCACAAAATGAGAGTGGGAAATGGGACCTTCTGTTTTAGCAATCATGGTCAAAGGGCTACCCACCAGGAACATGGGACTGCACACCGCCCAGCTTTACTCCATAGTTTAACCTGAGCAATACTCATGGGACCTATTTGTACATAATATAGTGCAGTCATTTTCTACTGCTCTGTGATTTTTGTTATTGTCTTTCCTTTTTCTTCTCTTTTAATGCATGTTTGTTCAATGGATGGTATTTCTTTGCCTTTGTTTTCTCCCCCCCCTTCCCCCCACCACACACTGTCTGAAGCACCGTATATTTTTCAGGCTGTATCTCCATTTCTTGTTTACAGCTCAATGTGCTACCCCGAGCCCTCCCACTTCCCCAGCATCCCTGACTCCACCGACCAAGTCCCTCTCGTCTGACTCATCCCAGAGCACCGACAGTCATTTTATGCGTGTCTGAACCTTAAAGTAAGCACTTTTTGTATTATACTTCCATCTCATTCATGTGCGTGTGTGAAGAAAAGAAGTGGTAAGCTTCTTTTTCAACAGAGTTTCATATTTTCACTAAGCCCACCCATCCACCAATGTCCATTAAGCTAACCCTTTCTTCTTTGCCACATAAACCCACTCTCCTCCTATGGAATGCTTGAAAAATGCCACACACCCTTTTCTGGATTTACTAGGACAAAGTAACCTAACTTCATCAGTTGTTTCACTTACATCAATTTAGAGAAACATTACAGCAAGTATTCTAAACTGAACGCAGTGCTGTAACTTACAGAATATTAGCTGTTGCCAAGAAGCCCTGCTTTGCATCTCATTATAATCATAAGCTCTCTAGGAGTTGCGGTGTCAGGGTGGGGAGTTACTTTGTGAGCTAATTAAAAACAGGTAATATATTCCTCTCTTTTTATTCACAGCCTTGTTAGATTCTTGAGAGTTAAAGTTGGGTGAAAGATGCACATAATGACATTATATCTAATGGAGGTGTTCAAAAACAATGAAGAGGTCCTTCAGTTCATTTAAAAGTACACAGCACAGCCATCTTGTTATGATTTTTCTATTACTTTCAAAATGTGCATGTGTATATCAGCACACATACGCCAAACTGCCATATTTTGGACAATATAGCTACAAAAAATAAGCTGTTTTTGTTAGTTGATCTAGACCAGGGGTTTCAAACTGCCAGCCCACGGGCCAGATGCATCATCAGGAACCCACACCCACCCCATTGCCGGCAATGGAGAAAAAGCTCCGATACGTCGTGCGATGTCACGTGACATCGCGAGTTTGACATGTCTGATCTAGACTGTTCTTGACAGTTACTTCTGTCTTTGTTCATCTTTGGAAACTGAATTGAAAGATGGGGCTATCACTGACGTATTTTTTTTATTTTATTGAAAAGTTTTAAAATACAGTTTTCCCTTAAGAAACCCCCCTTCCCCCTCCCTGCTCCCCCCCTACCTCCCCCCAACCTCCCTCCCTCCCCCCCTCCCTCCACCCCCCCCCCCGACTTCCCAGAGCTAAATACAAGGTATATATATATAAAAAGGCAACCATAAAAGGCAACCAGGCTGAGGAGAAATTTTTAATTCGGGTTTTAATGTATACAGGGTAATTTAATATTTTTTAATTGGTTTTTTAACTTTTGTATGGTGGATTTTTAATTCCCTGTAAACCGCCCTGAGTCCTCAGGGAATAGGGCGGTATATAAATGCAACTAAATAAATAAATAAATAAAATAAATAAACAACCATATACTAACAACTATAAATTCTAAAATCCATCACTCTCTAGCTTATATAGGATAAGACACACCTTAACAATATTAAATATATATAAAAAACTAGAATAAAAAAAAGAAAAGAAAACGAAAGAAGACTTATTCGAATGCTACATAAAACTTCTTAACCCTATACTTGTTCTGGATAAACTCAATCCATTTTCTCCATTCCATAATATAGCGTTCTTGCGAATGATCTTTCAAATAAGCCGAAATCTTCGCCATCTCTGCCAGGTCGGAAACCTTTAAAGTCCACTCTTCTATGGTCGGCAGTTCCTCTTTCTTCCAATATTGGCCTATCAAAAGTCTTGCCGCCGTAATTAAGTTCAACATCAGCTTAGTGTCCACAACTGTAGCGTCTACAATTATTCCCAACAAAAAAAGTTGCGGACAAAACTTTATCCTCTGTTTAAAAATCTTCTGCATATTCCACCAGACTTTTATCCAAAAAGCCTTAACCTTCTTACATGTCCACCATATGTGAAAATACGTTGCATCTTCATCACCACACCTCCAACACTTAGGCTGATAATTCGGATACATACTTGCAAGCTTTTTAGGATCTAGATGCCATCTATAAAACATTTTGTAAAAGTTCTCTCTTAAATTTTGAGCTTGAGTAAATTTTACGTTCCTCACCCAAATCTTTTCCCACATGTCCATTGTAATAACTTCCTGGATATTTTGGGCCCATTTTATCATACAATCCTTAACAAGCTCTGTTTCCGAGTCAATCTCTATCAATGCAAGATATATCCGTTTAATATGTGCTGACCCCTGATTTCTAATCTGCTTTATCAAATTTCCATCAGTCATTGTAAATCCATTTTTCTGGTCTTCTTTCCACCTGGCCTGTAATTGGATATATTGAAACCAAGATTGAACAACCTTCTCTTCTCGCAAGAGGCTATATGATTTCAAACACCAAACATTCCTTTCCAGGCTTAAAATTTCCTTGTACGTAGTCACATCATGTTTGAAGCCAGCATGTATATTTTCTATTGCGTGTTTTGGAATTGCCCACAATGGTATCTTGCTGCTTAGCTTATGTCTATACTTCTTCCAAACTCTCAGCAATGCCTGTCTTAAAATATGCATCCTAAACACAGTATCTACCTTCTTATCATACAACAAATATGCATGCCAGCCAAACAACAAATCATGGCCCTCAAGATTTAATAACCTCAATTGCGTCAAATTAATCCAATCGCTTATTCCTACTAATGCAGCAGCTTCATAATATAATTTAAGATTAGGCAATTTAAGGCCACCTCTCTCACGAGTATCCTGCATAATCTTAAGTTTAACTCGTGGCTTTTTCCCTGCCCACACAAATTTATTGATACCTCGCTGCCATTCCTCCAGATTAGAATCTTTCTTAAGAATCGGTATCATTTGAAACAAAAATAAAAATTTGGGCAGGACATTCATTTTCACTGCTGCAATCCGTCCCAGCAAAGACAATTGCAATTTTTGCCAACTCTCCAATTCCTTTTGAATTTTACCCCATAGTTTTTCATAATTATTTTTATATAGCTTTGTATTAGAGGGCGACAAAATCACCCTCTAATACAAAATCACTGACGTATTTTTTGATGCCCGAGGTCCTTCATTTAAGCTGTGACTTTATGCACATATAGCCATCCTGACAGCCCTAAGAGGGATATTTCAAGTATGAGTTCACAGGATAATACTGTCAGTCCAGCTTGGTAATGTGGAAGACAGTCCACAAATTACTAGGTTTCTGTGTTTTTAAAGACCTCAAGGATTAAATTGGGTGACAATGCTGGAATTTTGAAGCATCCAAAACAGACTTTGGCTCATACAACTCCAGTTCTATTGAAGAGATAACAGGAGTTTAATTTCCAGTCCTTTTCCCAAGGGACAGTAAGCATTACTATTGCGGTCAGAACAGTAAGAACAGAATACTGCTCTAGTGATTCTTCTCTGTCACAAAGCTTTAAGCAGAGATATAACCAAGGAGATGAGTAAACTCAGGTAGGCCTTGGAGGGTAGTTTTGTGCCCTGGCATTTTCTACCATTTTTATTTTTAAAGGTTCAGGGAAACTAAAAGAGTACCCTTGGTAACCACCAAAAGGAATTCACTGGGGAAAAAATTCAGTCCCCATTCCTCTCCCCATCAGTTTTTCCAAGGGAAGGGCAAATGCTTGTTTGCCAGCTTTAGCATTCATCCACAGAGGTGGTCCCAAGCTTTGTTCGGGCCTCTGGACCATTAAAAGTATTATTCTCACCTCTCCACTTAAATGCTAGACTTCTGTCTTCTGGTTAATATGGCTGATTTGGGAGTGACACTGGCAGAGTGGAAGAGATGTAACCAGCAGTGGTGGCAGCACTTCCTTCAAACGCTGCCTTATTCCTTCTGTGCCATGCTACTGTTCTACTGGGGCACCAAACTTGAGCTACCAATCTGGACTGACAAAGCTGAGTGACCATTCAACATGTCATCAAATACTTTACCTATGTGTCCCAAAGTACTTTAGCTATATTTATACTGCTGTCAGCAGGTTTCATCTTCAGTGATTATCACTAAAAAATTTTATCTCTTCTCTTCTTCCTCTGTTCTCCCCAGCACAAGCCCTGGCTGCTGTGAATGCTGTGAAGTTCCATGGAGCCACATTTTAACACATGAATTTGTCCTCTCAACTCTACTGCTTAATAATGTACATAACATAACCATTCCTATGGTTTGCCTACTATCTCCTGCGGTTGAGCTGCAGAAACATTCAGGAAGGAAAACTGCCTCTGAAGAAGACAAGTGTGCTTTGTCTTCGCTCTGGTTCTCCTCCCACTGCTGCCAAAGCTTGTACCAAAACCTCTCAGATGCCTGAAGAAGTCCCATTCTGCGAGATGGCTTCTTCCTCCCTGCAAGAGGAGTCAAGTCAAAGGACGGGTGGCTGAAGATCAGCAGAAGCATCAAATAATTTGAACTGAAAAACGAAAGCTGGTGATAGCAGGGGAATGTACAATTTCCTATCCTTAGGTAGCCATTTCCTAAATTTCTAACCTCCTTCATTACTTGCTTTTATTTTACTTTTTTTTTTACTTTGAGGGAGGAGAAATATATAAAGAATAGATTGCCGTGGCAGCCAGAGACTTTATAACCACTTTATTGAATTGAACGGCGTATTTTCCCTCCTCACACTTTGTTCCCATCTGCCATTCTGATTGGCTCTAGAAACTTTAAGCTATGGAATTAAGCAACCGATGCATGGTCATGCTGCCTATACTTATGTCTACCCACTCACAAGAAGAGGAAGAAGGAAGCATCGCTGAACCTTGTGGATATGGCAAATAAAGGGAACAGAAGGTTGTCAGTGTGAAGGGGGGGGGGAAACAGAAGCAGCTTTGAAATCTGCTAATTCTTAGGAATCTTGTAATGGCTGTGATAGGCTGAAGTGTTCCCACCCCCTCACTTTTCCTAAGTTTATGAGAAAGATGGAACAGAAAGTATGTGCAATGTACGTGGACATGTAATAGAAGTGTGGATGAAAGATACAAAGGGGAAGGATGGCCATAAAGGAGTTCAGTTTGATGGGATAAACCACTTTGTGTGTTTTAAGTTTACGGTGACTCAGAAGTGGGGCTGGTACGTGACATATGTATTCTCATATCAGAGCCAATTCAAAATAGTGCCACTCAGCTCTTGGTTCTCCAGGATATACGTTGGAGCCAGAAAGAAAGTATATGCTATGAAGATTTCGGCATCAAGAAACTAATGAAACAGCAAGTCTGCAAAAGAAATGGAAATGTGTCTGGACTTAACTGAAGCAAGCTATGAGCTGATTCCATAGTATGTATAAATCAATTCTCTCCTATGTATCATTGGAAGGAGAAAGTGAGGCTTTTTCAATTTTTGCCATTTGTAGCATTTCTCTCAACTTTAGACTAATGGAGCAACATTTACTTTGAAGTAGAATTCTCTCACTATCTCACACAGAGTGCATTTCATTCATCTCTGTCCAAGCTGGAGCTATAATAACAATCGCTTATGATCATGAACTTTAAGAGGAACTAAGCTCTTATGTCAAGAGTGCAAGACCTTCACTGTATTTGCTTCTATCAGCACCTGAAAGTTGGCAGCTTTCCCAAATGAGTCCTCCGTTTTTTCTAAAGTTGTGAAAATAATTCAGAAGGACAGGACAGGGGAGAGTTACTGTACTAAAAAAGGACTTGGGAAATTTACTCTTGTGAAGTACAGTAAGTACCAAGTTGTCCTAACTTATATTAAGCTAGATCAAAGATCTAATTTGGACCTTTTCCACACTGCAGTTGTACACTCAAAGGTTTATACATGGTAAATCCTGAATACCACTTAAAGCTAAGATGATCTTACCTGTTTAGAGATACAGTAATCAGACATTGCATTAAACCTTGTAACCAGGGCTTTTTTTCTCATAGAACGCTCAGAACGGAGTTCCAGCACCTTTTTTGGATAGAACCTTGTAGGGTAGGCAAGGCAGGCTGTATGACGTGTGAGTTCCGGCACCTTTTTCTTTTACAAAAAAAGCACTGCTTGTAACACTTCATAATCTGAATCCCATACTATTGAACTTGGGCACGGACAGGACCTGTCACCCAACGTAGTGCTTTTGAAAACAATCTGTCTTATTAATAGATGAATCAAAATATAATTGGATGATCATATGGCTCATAGATTTATTTCAAAGGCTATCAATTGATCATGCCCAATATAAAGCCAACTAGAGTCGATTTTATTGAAGGAAATAAAATTGTTCTAGATCAGAATACAAAAAATCAGCTAGCTTCTTTATAATCCAGACCTAGATATTCAATGAGTTCACTGCCATGTTTTCAAAAATTCTGCATTTCTTCCCCATCCCCCAATATTTTGCTTCTTCACAAGTACAGATAGTCCTTGACTTATGACCACAACTGAACCCAAAATTTATGTTGCTACATTTGTTAAGTGACTTTCGCCCCATTTTACAACCTTTCTTGCCACAGTTGCTAAGTAAATCACTTCAGTTGTAACTTGGTTGTTAAGTAAAAATCTGGCTTCCCCATTGACTTTCTTGTCAGAAGGTCACAAAAGGGGATCGCATGATCCTGGGACACTGCAATGGTCATAAATATGAGTCAGTTGACAATTGTCTGTATTTTGACCCCAGGCATGGGGATGCTGCAGTGGTCGTTAAGTGTGAAAAATGCTTAGAAGTTACTTTTTTCAGGGACATTGTAAAAGGAGAAGGAAACACAATTTTAAAAAAATCACACAGCAGTAGAAAATGGCTGTACTACAGTACCTACAAATGGATTCCATGAATACAGGTAATCATCGACTTATGACCACAATTGATCCCCAATTTTTTGCCCCATTTTACAACCTTTCTTGCCAAAGTTGTTGCAGTTCTTAAGTTAGCAATATGGTTGTTAAGTGAATCTGGTTTCCCCACTGACTTTGTTTGTCAGAAGATTACAAAAGAGGTTCACATGACCTTGGGATACTGCAACCATCATAAATATGAGTCAGTTGTCAAATGTCTGAATTTGGATCACCTGACCCATGGGGCTGCTGCAATTCTTTACCGTGATGCATGAAAAAATAGTTTGGATCCCAGCTGAAACAGAAAACGCTCGCTTTGAGCAGCACTGTTCCTTATGTTCAAACTTCTTCAAATAGTCTTGAAAATTCTCACAATTTTCCAAGGCTATCAAGAAGTCTAATTCTTTCATGGCTTTTTAGGGGTAACTTTAATATCCAAGTACCTACTTTAATCAATAGTTGACATACATTATCAATGCACATAAGTCTTTCAAATTCAAGTTTAAATAGGTATGAAATGTGATTTGCTTTGATTTTTTGTATGACAAAATGAATTAATACTCTAATTTTAAAGAGCAAAAGGTTTGCAGGGGGAAGCATCTCCACAGCATACAACTTTTTACAACAGAGAAGTGATGCCAGTGAGAAATCATTTAGGAAGAGTGAACTAAAATGGAGAGAATTCAGTACTTATAATATGCACCTTACCCTGTACCCTTTTCCCAACATATATATGATTTGGGCAACTCCCACATTTCAAAAGTTAGAGCTGTCCTCTTCAACGTCCCAGGAAAAGACAACAGCAAACCACTTCTGTTGAAAGAGAAGGCTGCAGGTGTGCATAGTCACCAGAATTTAAACTTAGGGATATCAAGTCAAGTTTGATCCCAAGAGAATAGAGTTCTATTTACAAAATGAAAAGAGCTAACTGCAGTATTACCAAATGATTCTTGGTCACCCCTGTTTGTGGTAAGGATATAGTTCTAAAGTAATAGTGCATTGGTGGAATTTGGCTGGCTCAGCAAAGTCTCTTAGCATCTATTTTGATGACTTGCTGATCCATTCTAGTCCGTGTATGTTAGACTGAAGAAACATGGAGAGACCAGGCATATCAGTCCATTAGAAGGAATATTTCTCAGGCCCACACATAGTAAAAGACTTAAGCTTCAAAATTTACCTATGCTTTTGGGGAGTAAATTCCACTGAAACGGGTATGGCTTATTCCTATTAGGCTTTAATCCTCAATGTATTTATAGTAAGGCTTTCTATCCACATTGGAGTTTCTAAGCATCCATATATATGATTATCCTGTTGAAATGAATGTTCAGAAAATAGAAAGTTAACTGCACAGTATCTCTGGAAGAGTTCTGATATTGTTGTTTTTAAGAATTTGTCTACGAATCTATCTCCATGTGTATTAAAAGGAATTAATGACTCAGCACCCAGAATCATCCTTCTGATCTAAGAGCTTAAGTGATAAATGTTCCCATCTCTTGCTATGTGGAATCTAGCATTATCGGGTCCTCTATCCTGCTGCTTGCTGCAAAAGAAGTACTGCCTTGGCATGTCTAAGAGTTCAGCTTCATCCATATTTACAAGCGAAACTTTCCATCGCCCTGTCCAACAAAGATGCTGTCTCTTTTTTAATTATTTAAATGAACTTGTTGGCAACATGTAGATCAGAGAATCAGAGTTTTAGACCCTTCTCCTTTAGCAATACTGTTGACATTCCACATTAATGAAGATGATGATGATGAAAGTATTTCATTCTGCTCTTGCAGTAGCTTCTGTTAGCTCATAAAAATGTTATCCCTTCATGATCCTCTACATGCCTTAATATGTGTTTTTAAAAATTATACCGTGATATATATGTGTGTGTACATTTATATATATTTTATATATATATATATATATATATATAATATATATGGGTTTCCTTCCTCTTCTCCCTATACTAATTTCTTTTGGGCCTACTTTCTCTGTGTACAGGGCTGCTGAAGCCTGTTTTGCCACTGAGTTTCTGAAATACAGACACTGGGTGGTGTATCAAAATAATTAAAGAAAGAAATTTTAAAAGGCATATTTAAATAAATATATATTTTTCTGCTTTTTATTAAAAGCAAATTTATTTAAAATGAATGAAAGCTGTCTGTAAGGGAGTGGTGCATTTATTTCCTTGTTACTAGGTAAGCTCATGTTTTCTACACCAGGGCCTAAGCCTCAGTTGATGCAACTTGGCAATAGCTTATTTGGAACTAGCAAAGCTGAGTTAACTTAACCCTGGTGAAGTTCTGGCTTGAAAGATATGTTGTCAGATGAATTATAGAACTGTAGCGTATCAGGGACCGCAAAGATTGTCTCGCTGGTATACAGCTATCCCACTGGGATCCTTTGCAATAGAGGTGGCTTTGAAATGTTGATGCCACTTATTTTTTTCCTCCCTTTTGTTCAGATTTGTTCATTTTGGTGTCACTAGCAGAGAGAAATCCCTGCAAGATAATTGTTTTATTTTCCTCTCTTCAGTCCCAACTGCTCTCTAAGCTGCTGTATTTACCTCCGCATGTCCAATCTAGTGGGAGAAAGGTACATTTTTCAGTCGGTACGTTTTTCCTTTCTGTGATTGACCCATTCCAAATGCTAGTAGCTTAGTAGAGAGATGAAGTAAGAGCTGAGGAAAGGTCTTAGTTAGCCTATGTGAAGGATTATCTATTTAGATTTGGCCCTCTCTTAATTTAGAGAGTGGCTCCTTATTCTACCTCTTTTGAAGACTTGGAGGTAGTGGTCCTACTTGTGCAGCTGCTTGATAAACATGGCAACCATCTCAAAAGAAAACCATTCCACCAATATTTTAGGGCAGGGGTCCCCAGCCTGTGGGCCATGGCCCGCTACTGGTCCATGTCCTATTTACAACCGGGCCAAGTGAGTGGCTGGCTGGTTCTCACGTGTGTTTGCGCGTGCACAGCCCCACTCACATGAGCATCGTGGGCGCTTGGGGCCCCACTTGCGCGAGAGCTCGGAGCATCACTCTCATGAGTGTCACAGGGGCTCTCAACCCCACTTGCGCAAACAATGGGTGCTCATGCACACTCCTGTACCTCCCACAAAATTATCCTCTCTTTTTTTCCCCTCCCCCCTTCCGGGCCACCACCCTGGAAAGGTTGGAGAACTCTATTTTAGGGTATAGAGGGCAATGTAAAGATGGTGTTACATTTTGTAATCTCAGCTCAGCTCAGCTGATTTTTTTCTTTCAGGGAAGTGCAAATCCCTTCTCAAATCACCTTTTCTCCTTTCCTACATATAAAACAGGCACTTTTTTGCTATTATGGAAAGCATTAAAATGATATGAATAACATCAAAAAGCATTCTCTTATCCTTCTCAAGCCCTCTGTTCAATTCATAGCAAGGTAGGATTGTAACTGATTATTGCCAGTGTCAGTTTAAGCATCCTGAGGCTTTTAATCAATATTTCTCAACCTTGGTAGCTTGTAGATGTGTGAAGTTCAACTTTCAGAATTTCCCAGCCAGCAGAGCTGGCTTTCCAGTATCTGACTAGAGAATTCTGGGAGCTGAAGTCCATGAGTCTTTCAGCTGCCAAGGCTGAGAAACATTGCTCTAAGTTCTCAGCAGAGCACATTTAGGTTACAGTTTTGCAGTATTGTAGAACTCTGTTTTTAACATGTTTTATTTTTTGCATACATGTGCATGTGTGTTCCTTTCTAATAAAATGTTCATATACCAGCAGCACCTGCAACCAATAAATACTGCATTATTTATGCACATTATTTGGAGAGAAAAAAACTTGTGTTAGATGTTAAAATTATCAAAGAAGCAATGTGATGTTGATGTCTTTCTTTTTCTTTCTTTTTGTATAAAAGTGACCTTAGATTATGACAATTATAAAAATTAGCTGTTCTGTGATTGAAAACAATATGTTGGTGACTTGGGGGTTCTTCACACCAAACCAAGGGATAATCTTTCCATAATTAAATAATACTTAATATTATTTCCTGCAACATTTGTTCTAGGTGTAGTTACTTTAAAAGGTCCTCCCGCTCAAAACAAAAAAATAATAATAATACCAACACACGCAAGAAAAACAGAACAAAATAAATGCATTTGTACCTTGCAAGTTTGTATAAAGCAAATAAATAAAAAATGGATGGTTTATAACTAGACTGTGTGTGCTTCCCTTTTTTTAATATGGAAGTGTTAAGACCTAGGAAAAGGCGGGATAGAAAGGTATACTGTACACAGTTGTCCTCAGAGTGTACTGTTCTCTATATTTCTATATATTTCAGCTGAATATATACAGCTACGTTTATTTACTATTGAATTTTTTTTCACTCACTGCAGTTGAGGAACTCTTGGAGGCTTACATCTCCACGGTACAGATGCATAACAATAAAGAATAAACTGTCCCCCCCTAATAAACCACCAATAAAGTCATAAAATGAGCACGAAGGAATATAGATCATGGGTTTTCATCTCTTAATGATATGCCAGTAAATACATATATAGTTGCACTCACAATAAATCCTATCAGTATTCAAGGATGAGAGCCTCCTTGAGTACCATAGCTAAATGTAGAAACCATACTTTATCTGTTATCAAGGAAGTGAGGCTCTGAAGTTAAATTAATAAATTTATCATCCTATGGTACAGTTTTTACTCAAATATATCTAGTAATAACATATGAAATTAATACAAGAAACCATTTTTAGAAACAGTTATGAGTATACATTTCATGTATATCATGTTCTGCATGAGTCATTTGTTTTCCTGCATTAGCTATTTAGTAAGTATTAATATGATGCATCTTCTTCCCTATAAAAAATATGTTCTGTGACTCACACGTAGATGATGTAGATGTCCCTGGTCATTTAATTATTTGTATAATGATGGTTTGTGCTGATTGCCAGGTCAAAAACTGAAACTTATTTTTTTATAACAATATATCTATGTACTAAAAGGAAATGCTCTGAAGTACATTGAAGAGGAAAAAAATATGATATTTATATGGAAGAGAGGCAAAATAGCAAAATGCTAACATGAAACAATTTCTATCAGATAATCAAAATCTCAATATCCCATCTTGTTCCCTAGTTTAAAAAAAAGGCTTTTTCTGGTGTTTACTTGTTCCGTTTTAGGACTCCCTTCCTAAAATATGCATTTGCAACTGCTATCTAGCAATTTATCATTCATTGGATTGTACATTTAATTTTTATTTTTTAATAAAAGAAATAATGATTCACAAAAAGTTAGACAAAAGAAAATATAGATTTGTATTAAAGTGGCATATACTACTTATGGGCATAGAATCACATTTAGAAATTGAAATTCCACTTAAATATCACAACAGGGACCAATTGGTTGTTACTCTATATCTCAGGTTTTGCTTTCTCTGGCTGGTTGGTTGGTTGGTTGGTTGGTTTATTTATGTGTCCCACCATTATTATTTTACAAATAACTCAAGTCGTGAACAAATCCAAGCCAACTTCCTCCTCCTATTTTTCCCCACAACAACCCTGTGAGGTAGTTTGAGCTGAGAGAATGTGACTGGCCCAAAGTCACCCAATTAGCTTTTATGTTTCATATTACACTGATAGCCTGTCAGGCAGAGGTCACTTTTAAAGGAGAATCTGTCTTCTGATAAACATTGTGTCAGAGAAGCTTTTCTCAACCTTACCAACTTTAAACTCTATAGACTTCAACTTCCAGAATTCCCCAGCCAGCACTGAAGTCCTCAGGGGTTAAAGTTGCCATGATTGAGAAACACTATATTAGATGATAGTCCTCTGCAAGGTAGGATCCAAACCATCCTACAGCTTGGAAGTAATGATAAGAGGTCTTGAAGGAAAACAAAAACAAAGCCAGGGCTAATGGGATGGTAAGGGGAGTACTCAATATATTAAACCATACAAATACTTGCACAAGTAGTGTTACTTTTTGCAGGATTATTCTGGAAATGCCTTGTTAAGCAGAGCTACAGGCAGTTACTAGGTGCCACTATCTATTTCCTTTTCAAGATCCAGGATACAGGAAATACAAACTATATGATTGTAACAACACTGCTCACCTTGTAAGATCTATAATGGTAGTTCAATGAAGTATCCATTGCACAGAGGTTAATAATTTGCAGGATGATGCAGTAAGGGCTAAAGGTCTTTCCAAGGTTCACTAACTGAGAAATACATGGAGGTCTTGACAGCCAATCCTTTCTAAGCCTTCAGCAGCAAATATGTTGGAAATTACAGAACTTCAGAGTGAGTATGAACTTAGCAGATAGGGTTTTGTTATCATATTTCAGCAATATGTCATTGGTTTCACTCTGAAATTATAATCAAAGTTAATCTGTTTGAAAGCTCAGACCTCTTTAAAATTGTGTTACAATTGATTGCTCTATTGGCACATTTATTACAAATTTGCTTATGGGAAACAATCTAAGTAAATCTACTTGCTTCTGGTCCCAGGGGACAAGTCAGATAACTTCACAGTATTTCTAATTGGCACTGGTGATCTCTCAGCAGTGTGATTTAGTCTAACCTGAAATGTGTTCCTAAGAAGATGCTGTAGGGCAGGGGTGTCAAACTCAGTTTCATTGAGGGCCGCATCAGCATTGCGGTTGCCCTCAGGGGGCCGGGTGGGTATGGCCAGGGTGGGCGTGGCCTACTGGGTGGGCATGGCTAGAGTGCATATGGCCTACTGGGTGGGCATGGTCAGCTCTACCTCGTTCGCATCAAGGGTGCCTATGGGGGCCTGGGCAGGAGTGGGACAGATCTGAGGGTCTCTGGCAGAAGGAGGGTCTCTGGGCCAGGGCCAAGGCAGTGGGGGCCATTCCCTCACTGTTTCCAGGATGGCTTTGCAGGCCACATGAAATCACTTCATGGGCCGGATCCGGCCCCCGGGCCTTGTGTTTGACATGTATGCTGTAGGGTCATAACCAACAGACATTTTGTTGTTGTTAGTTGCGAAGTTGTGTCCGATCCATCGCGACCCCATGGACAAGTCCTCTACCATCTTCTGGAGTCCATTTAAGCTCACGCCTACTGCTTCAGTGACTCAGACTGTATTAAATGGTCACCCAAAAATAATCCTCCCACAATTGCCAATAATATGTAAGTCAGCTGTGGCTAACTAGGAATTCTGAGTGTTGTAGTCCAATACAACTACAGGTTACCACCAGGTTGAGCAAAGCTAAGGTAAACTAATTTAAGTGTGAAGCAATGTGAGAAGCAAAACCATGCACTGATGTCGATTCACACCAGAAATATTTCAAGATGCTTAAAAGGAGTTTCTCTGAGTAAAAGAAAACCAGTAACAAGAAAGGTTTATAATATTTTGTATTAAGATTGTTCATTCCAAACTTAGTAATTAAAGTTGGTTCATTTTGGATCTGCACCACATTAGAAGCTGGTTTCAAAGATACAACTGATATGCCTACGGGATCAAGTTTTCTGGTTGAAAAGGTATTGGAAAGATGTGAAAGAAACTGATCTACTGTATATCCTATAACGGCTAGGCAAATGAAAAAAAAATCTTATGCCTAAAGACTTTAGGGACAGAAATTAGAATGAGAGAGATGAAGGATGTCATCTAACCTGAATCATCAGAGGAATAGAATGAAATTTGGGCGATGTCAAAAAATTCAAACAGGGTTGAATTTTATGTTGAGGCCACTACTGTACTTCAGTCTTTTATTTTAACCTGAAATGAGCCAGCAGTCCTTCAGCTATCCCAAGCACCAAAATCTTTTCCTTCTGCTAAATTTCATGTGATCCTGGCTCACTTCAATTAGGTGATCCCTTAAGATTGCTGTGATTTTGATGGTACCAATTTCATCTATTGTAGAAATTGGTGTTGGGCTTGTTGGCTTTGGGATATTCTTCCTCCTGTTTGGTATATTGTTGTACATGGATTCGGTGCTTCTGGCCTTTGGAAATGTAAGTTTTTTTTAAAGTATCAAATGTTTTGTGCAAAAAGAAATAATAAGCAGTGAGTATGATAAGGGACGCGGTGGCTCAGTGGGTTAGGACGCTGAGCTTGTCAATCAGAAGATCGGCAGTTTGGTGGGTCAAATCCCGAGTGCCGCGTAGCAGAGTGAGCGCCTGTTACTCATCCCAGCTTCTGCCAACCTAGCAGTTTGAAAGCACATAAAAATGCAAGTAGAAAAATAGGGACCACTATGGTGGGAAGGTAACAGTGTTCCGTGTGCCTTTGGCATCTAGTCATGCTGGCCACATGACCACGGAGACGTCCTCGGACAAACGCTGGCTCTTCGGCTTTGAAACAGAGATGAGCACCGACCCCTACAGTCGGAAACGACTAGCACGCATGTGCGGGGGAACCTTTAAATTTACCTTTTATGATAAAATAATAGGTGGATTTATTTTAAAAAACTTTCAATTTTGCTGAGCCTGCTTTACAAGAACTTCCACTCATATATTTTTATGCTTTAAGGATAAGTGCATTTATTTATAAACTGATTTTTTAATCAGTCAGGCACATGAGCTTTGACTACCAGATCAGAATTAGCCATTTTAACCCGTTAAAGATTTTAGTTTAAAATTGTGCATGGTTTAATAAATATATATAAAAATGTAAGAATGGCTGCAGGGTGACACTGTTCCAAAACAAATAACACATGTAGCTTCCCATATCAATCGTCATTCAGCATCTGTTGCCATGGTGGCTGACTTGAAGAAGAAAAGGCAGATTCTAGAGGTAAGCATCAGAAATAGGACACTGAACTGTGAACTAGACTGGTGGGGAAAGTGGGGAGAGAATTCTGGTGCAACAAAAAGTTTTCACATCCACCCTACATAAACAGAGAAAATGTTACTTCATCCATCCATTCATGAATCAATTTCTGCAGGAAAAAATAAATGCATTTTCTGGCATTTTGCATATTGGTTGATCTCCGCCTAAGAGAAGGGCAAAAATCATAAAAGTCTCATCAACTTCATCCCAGCTCTCTTCTCTTCTCTTCTCTTCTCTTCTCTTCTCTTCTCTTCTCTTCTCTTCTCTTCTCTTCTCTTCTCTTCTCTTCTCTTCTCTTCTCTTCTCTCCTCTCCTCTCCTCTCCTCTCCTCTCCCCTCCCCTCCCCTACACTACACTACACTACACTACACTACACTACACTACACTACACTACACTACACTACACTACACTACACTACACTACACTACTCTACTTGGAGTGGGAATAGCATTCAAATATTCCCATCTCAGATCAATTCAATTGCACTTTAAGGTAGCATTAGCAGATATACATTTCTAGTAGACTTATTTATTTGAATTCTTTTTTTTTAAATGAACAGTTGCTATACAGTGGTACCTGTGAAGCTGTCATGCCAAATTTACTCTTAAAAATGATTTTTAAAAAAGAGAAAAAATACAACCAATGTTCTCTTTCCTATTCAACAATATAAGATAGTTTGGTCAAACAGAATATAAAATTGGGCCCAACTATATATAGCCATTGTGGCAAACCTATGGCACGAGTGCCACAGATGGCACTCACAGCCCACTCTGTTGGCAGGCACACCATAGTCCCAGTCCTAGCCCTTCAGCTGGGTTTTATAAAACCTTTTCATAAGTAACTACCCTCCTAACCATACCCAAGCACTCCAAAATCGTGGGCAATGGCCATTTTGTTCTATGAGTTCATGGTGACCTAATCCTAACCCTAGTTGAATTTTTTCTCCAATCGGATTTTCCCATGTATTTATCCAGGAAACATAGAGAGGCCAGGCTAGACAAGTAAGTACACTCCTAACCATACCCAAGCACTCCAAATTCATTGGCAATGTCCATTTTGCTCTATGAGTTCATGGTGACCTAACCCTAACCCTTAGTGGAATTTTCCTCCAATGGGATTTTCCCATGTATTTTACCAGGAAACATAGATAGAGCAGCCAAGAAAAGTAAGTGACCTCCTAACCATACCCAAGAACTCTGAATTATATGGCGATGTCCATTTTGCTCTATGAGTTCACTGTGACCTAACCCTAAGTGGAATTTTTCTCCTATGGGATTTTCCCATGTATTTTACCAGGAAACATAGATAGGGCAGGCTAGAAAAGTAAGTACCCTCCTAACCAGGGCTTGTTTTCTCATAGAACGCTCAGAACGGAGTTCCGGCACCTTTTTTGGATGGAACCTTGTAGGGTAGGCAAGGCGGGTTGTATGACATGTGTGAGTTCTGGCACCTTTTTCTTTTACAAAAAAAGCACTGCTCCTAACCATACCCAAGCACTCCGAATTCATTGGTGTTGTCCATTTTGTTCTATGAGTTCATGGTGACCTAACCCTTACCCTAAGTGGAATTTTCCTCCTATGGGATTTTCCTATGTATTTTACCAGGGAACATTGATAGAGCAGCTTAGAAAAGTAAGTCCCCTCCTAATCATACCCAAGCACTCTGAATTATATGGCAATGTCCATTTTTCTCTTTGAATTCATTGTGACCTAACCCTAACCCTAAGTGGAATTTTCCTCCAATGTGATTTTCCCATGCATTTATCCAGGAAACATAGATAGGGCAGGCTAGAAAAGTAAGTGCCCTCCAAATCATACCCTAGCACTCTGAATTCATTGGCGGTGTCCATTTTTCTCTAAGAGTTCATGGTGACCTAACCCTAACCCTAAATGGAATTTTCCTCCAATGGTATTTTCCCATGTATTTTACCAGGAAACATAGATAGGGCAGGCTAGAAAAGTAAGTGCCCTCCAAACCATACCCAAGCATTCTTAATTTGTTGGCAATGTCCATTTTGCTCTCCGAGTTCATGGTTTCCTAATTCTAAGTCTAAGTCCGTGGTGATGAACCTATGGGACATGTGCCCTAGGTGGCACCCAGAATCCTGTCTGTGGGCTCGCGTGCCATTGCCCCAGTCCTAGGCCTTCAGCTGGCTTTTATAAACCTTTTCGCTTTAGGCCTCTGCCACCATGTGCAAAAAAAAAGGTTCAATCAATCAATCAATCAATTTCCACTTCTCATGGGAAAAAGAAAGATTTTGCAAAGTTGGAATTAATTGATTGAACGTTTTAGTCCCACTCAGTCTGCCATTACCAGCGCAACCACACCCACCCAATGGGCCATGCCCACCCAATTGGCCACACCCACCCAATGGGCCACACCCACCCAACGGGCCATGCCCACCTGGTACACAACAATACATTAGTGGGTTTGGGGTTGCAGTTTGGGCACTCGGTCTCTAAAAGGTTCACCATCACTGATATATAGGATTCAGCTTCCATTATTTTTCCCATAAAATACTGTATTGTATAAAGATTGCTATTCTGGCTACATTCCAGTGAATCCTGAAATCTATTCTTTGCTTCCTTAGATCTTGTTCCTGTGTGGCTTGGCTGTTATAATTGGACTAAGAAGAACTTTTGGATTCTTTTTCCAAAAGGAGAAACTTAAGGGAACCAGTTTCTTTCTAGGAGGCATAATCATTGTTCTGCTTCGGTGGCCTCTACTAGGCATGATGCTAGAAACCTATGGTTTCATTAATCTCTTCAGGTGATCAATCCTCCTAAACCATTGCATTTTTTATAGGAAATCATGTATGTGAAAGTTTTGGGTTGTACTAATTCTCTGAGCTTGGTTTTCAGTCAAAAGAATGGAGTGGAAGTAACAGTTACTGGAAGAAGAACAGGGATTGTAAAGGAGAGCTGTTTGTTCTCTAGCCATGAATATTGGGCATTGAGGGCCCACAGTGCCACCTTCAGGGTTGCCAGTTAACCCAAAAGAACGCTACAAAAGATGAGGGATATCTGAAAAAAGTAGGAAAAATAATAATCTGCAAATGTAAAACCAAGCTCTAAGAATTTATGTAATCCAATCTGGAACTACATATATTCTGTAACATTATACATAATCAAACCCATATTATTTGTGCATTTGATAGCTTCTCTGTCTTAATCAATTGGGGTTGGTGTTTTTATTTTTAAATATACTTTGTGCTTATATTGTCTTTTAATTCTGATAGCTGCCCAGAATCATGTTGGTGGGATAGGGGTGGGTAGTTTTACCTTTCGACAAAAAATATTAATAGTGTCACATCTGATTTTGATCTCAAGTTCATTTGCAGTTGATTATTTTCATCAGTAATTAACTTTTTTCTTTTTTCTTTAGGAGCTTTTTCCCAATTGCTTTTGGATTTCTGGGATCACTGGTGAACGTCTCATTTTTGAACAAGGTAATGAAAAGCTGGGGTGATCCCATGAGAAACAGGATTGGGGTGAACAAAGTCCTGCACCCTCTAAGCCAGGGGTCTGCAACCTTGACAACTTTAAGACTTGTGGACCTCAGCTCCCAGAATTCCTCAGCCAGGTGGCTGAGGAATTCTGGGAGCTGAGGTCCACAAGTCCTAAAGTTGTCAAGGATGCAGACCCCTGGTCTAAGCAGCCTGCCCTCTTGCATGCCCCCCTGCTGACATATTGTCTATGTCTTTAGCTTCTTTAGTTGAGGACTCTGGGAGATTCATTCCAACACATCTGGATAGAGATCATTGAGCAAAGTTGGCCTTAAAAGTACAGTAGGAAACATTACTGAAACAGTCACTCATGCCCTGGTCACTCCATAAGCTGACTACAGCAATGTATTCTATGTCGGTCTGCCCTTGAAGACTATCTGTAAACTTCAACTAGTCTGGAATGCAGCACCATGGGTAGCCAAGGGCATGCCTCAATATGCTCATGTAACACTTCTGCTTTGTGAGCTGTACTGGTTGCAAGTTTGCTTCCAGATGTGCAGGTGCTGGTTACTTGAGATAGGCACAATATTGTGCCTCTCTCCCACAATATTGGACTAGCCAATTCAGTCTGGCACAGTTGGCAGATTATGAGTTCCTTCAATTAAGCTATGTCATCTATGCAGACCCCAGAGGGGCACCTTCTCTTTTGCAGCATCTGCCTTTTGGAATGAGGTTCCCCCTAAGATTGAATGGTTCCCACTCTGCTGGTGTTTTGAAAGGGCCTCAAGAACTTGCTCATAATGCTGGTGGAGATGAATTCACAAATTTATGTTTATCATTGATGGTTCACTAACATAAACCCAGTACCATTCAATATCATTCCCACTGGAAACAATGATCTTAGGAGTGTGATCATTAATTGAATCAAGTTTAATATGTCATATATCTTTGTTCTTTTATCCTAGTTGCTGTAATTTTCATTCCATCATATAATTCTTTATAATATTATTAGTAAAATAATTAGTAATTTTTCTTGTTACAGTTCTTTCAGAAATTTGGAGACACCAGCTCTGCAGTGTAACTTGAATGAATGACTTGTTACCAGAGACAACTTCCCTTCTTACAAGCCCAGACACTTTTTAGGAATAGCCTGCTACCTCAATAGTGCATGTTATTTAGTGCTGATTTAAATACTACATATGATCACTTTCAGAAATGTATAGGGTAAATGGTAGAATTATTCCTTGTAAAAAGTGTATTTATAATGGGGTTTCCACAGGGCTTTTTTTCTCATAGAACGCTCAGAATGGAGTTCCGGCACCTTTTTTGGATGGAACCTTGTAGGGTAGGCAAGGTGGGTTGTATGACATGTGTGAGTTCCGGCACCTTTTTCTTTTACAAAAAAAGCACTGGGTTTCCACCTTTTGATGCTGGTTTATACACACTCGATTGTGACTAGGCTGCATCTTTTAAATATACAAAAACACACCTCAATGATCTTCAATACCTGGAAGTATGACACATTGTGTCACAAGGATGTGACAGCAATACATCCAGCATTTAGGACATGTCAACTTGTTTGCAGAAATATATCTGAATGGGATCTTCAATATTCAAGCAATTGCAGTGAAGTGGGAAAATGCTTGTTTGTTTCGCTGGATGTGATGCATCAGTGCCAATTTCATCCTATTTATAGACTGGTCAAACAAATTCTGCAAGTTTTTGAAGCACAATGACAAAAATGAGCAAATCAGTTTGCTAAAACTAACGGTGGTTGAATGTAGACATTCCATTTTGGAGTTTGGGGTTTAGCAGGAGCCAGTGTTAGAAAATAGTTTTAAAAATGCCACAATTGTTAAGCAAACCAAGGTTTGCCATGGGCCAATTTTCCTGAAAATTGGAAGTAAATGCTGGCTTTTGGCAAAGCCATTGTAAAACACAGTCACATGACTAGGGGACACTGCAAATGGCTGCAGATGTGGCCCAGACGCCAAGGGCCCAATGTGCAGTAATGTGATTGGGGGAGTGATTGGGAGAACTTTGAATCGAGGTTGTAAGATCCCCCCACACACATGGAAGTCTATTGGAACTTTGATCAATCATAAGTCAAGGACTACTTATACCCTAATCTTGGAATAACCAAGAGAAAAAAAAACTACACTCTACTAACACTGGAAGGGCAAGTAACTGTTTATAAACAGCTAGCAAATCCCAAACTTACTAGCACTGCTGCTATTACCTGGCTGAGTAATGAAACATTTGCAAACAACTAAGAGCATCAAGGACTCCACAAATCTAACTAGGAAACTAAAAAGAAAATAACTAATAGGAAAGCCTTCCTTTTATCTAAACTACAGGGAGAAGGAGAATGGGAAACAGTAAGATCCCTTTCTCTCTTAAAATATAAAGTTCCCATGTATTAATAATAGGCCAAGTGAGGAACCAACACAGAGACAGAATGTGAAGAAACTTTTCTCCTCACCCCCCCACCCCGGTCTCCTCTTCCCCATGCATTAGCAATAAAAATTGGCTCATGGATGCAGTGAGCAGTCTCCAGCAGTACCACCCCAAGGCCAGTAATCTATCTCATCTTCAGTTCTTAACAAAATTAGAAATAGTCATTTAGTAGAATTTTTTTTTAAAGTAGAGTATAATGGAACATTTAAATATGTCCATTTCCCTGACATATTTTTGCTATTCTTTTTTCTGTAGGCAAGTTCAATGAGAAAATGTAGGGATCCAAATATTATTTGGGGTTTCCTGTTTCAAATTTTATGACAAAAATGATGCAGGGGACAGTTTTTGTATAATGTACATTTTGCAATACATTCTATGTATCAACACAATATTTGATCTCCAGTGCAACTTTGTGATCTTTGATAATATGAGCCAGCAGTGTGCTGCAGCTGCCAAAAAAGCCAACACAGTGCTAGGCTGCATTAACAGAGGGATAGAATCAAGATCAAGTGAAGTACTAATACCACTATACAATGCTTTGGTAAGGCCACACCTGGAATACTGCATCCAGTTTTGGTCACCACGATGTAAAAAAGATGTCAAGACTCTAGAAAGGGTACAGAGAAGAGCAACAAAGATGATTGGGGGACTGGAGGCTAAAACATATAGGGAACGGTTGCTGGAATTGGGTATGCGTAGTTTAACGAAGAGAAGAGTGAGGGGTGACATGATAGCAGTGTTCCAATATCTCAGGGGCTGCCACAGAGAAGAGGGAGTCAAGCTATTCTCCAAAGCACCTGAAAGCAGGACAAGAAGCAATGGATGGAAACTAGTCAAGGAGAGAAGCAACCTAGAACTAAGGAGAAACTTCCTGACAGTTAGAACAATTAACCAGTGGAACAACCTGCCTCCAGAAGTGGTGAATGCTCCAACACTGGAAGTTTTTAAGAAGAGACTGGACAGCCATTTGCCTGAAATGGTATAGGGTTTCCTGCCTGAGCAGGGGGTTGGACTAGATGACCTCCAAGGTCCCTTCCAACATATTATTATTATATGAACTGAGTGGAACTGAAGAAGCTTCTTGGACAAGAGGCGAAACATTTTCAACGAAAAACCCAAGAAAGTCCAGTTGCCTTTTGAAAAGTACCTTTGAGACAACCATAAGGTGGATGGTTGAGAATGTCCATAGACTCTGATACAAATGTTTTTCATTTTTAACAACGCTAAATTGTAAAAGTAAATTAATTAAATGACATCTCAATCTCTGTATGTGTTAGCTCACAAGACAACTAATAGTTCCAGAAAGGCAATCTCCAAGTCAAGCCTGTTTTGTTTTCTTCCCAATAAAGGGAATACTTAGTGGTCAAAAGTGTAAAGATAATTCAATGGTAAGATCTTTGTTCCCAATTGTGCACATTGTATGGATATACCCTCAGAAGGGTCTTCAGGGGCATCAAAAAAGTCAAACGGGCAGGCACAACCACAGAATCAAACTCCTACCCTCATGCACCATACCCTCACCCTACAGGAGGATACACACCCCACACATCCCATTTTGAGAGATCTCTGTGTATTGTATACTCTTGTATACTCAGGTTACAGATATAGCAGTTAGTTGCTTGGTTCCTTATTCAGTGGGAGGAGGGAGCATTTAAATCAGAGCAAATGGCAGTATCCTCATCTTCTTTGTTGCCAATAATTTCAATGCAATAGAACAAATTGAATCCAGCCTATTTATACCAATCATTCTGTGTTGGTTGAAAAGAAAAGGAAAGCAGAATTATTTTGATCTGGTTGAAGAAAAGAAAGAGAAGACGGCTTAATGAAACAATACTTAAAGAAATAGTTGGGTCTACCCTTCAAGGCACAATAAAGCTGTTTAGTCAGGGAAATTAAAAGATATAAACTAGAGGTGGGTCCATCTTTGCTGATGTCACTAGTAAGAGCATTCAATAATTCAGACCCTGGCCTTAAGAATGAGATGAGAGATACAGCAGAGATCATCTTATCTTTTTCCAAGAGATCAAGACTTTGGGCCTGGACATTGCAGAAAAAAACTGAGGTAAGTAAAGCTAAGGATGATGAAGCCATGGGGGGGGGGGGCAAACCTATACAAACATTTAACTTTGACTAAATCCACTAAAGACAACACGGTTGCAAATTATGTTAGAGAATTGCATATATTTACTCAAAAGTTTGTTCCAGTGCATTAAATGGAATTCTGGAGGAAATGTCCATAGTTTTGGCTCCACTGTCATATTTCAAGTAGATAGCTCTGCGTCATATACCTCTCCTTCCTAGTCTCAAATGCATTTTTATCATCTGGAAAGTTTTTGAAAATGGTGTACGGTTAGGACTGTTGTCTTACATTGCAGGCAGACTGTGATTTTTAAAAATGGTCTTGCTGTTGCTGTTTAAGAACTTTGAAGTGGAAGCACTTAATACAGTATGTATTTATACCTGCAACTTTAGTCTTCCTTTTGCCTCAGGCCATGCAGGGTTAGCTGGATTTGGAAAACACCTGTTCATTAGTGGTGGAACTGGAATGAATGTTTGTATGATGAGTAACAATCCCTCTTTTTCAAATCACATTTAATTCACTCTAATTAAAATTTCTGCTTGTATGAATGTATGCATACTCTCTGTGTATGCTCCACATCTGCTTCTCTTCTTCATAATAGCCAGTTATAAATGTTTTCTGCTCTACAAGTTTGAAAACTGGTCTCAAAACTTATTTTTTCCCCCCAACAACATTCTTTGATCCTCACTGGTCAGGCAAATTCTGCAAAGTATGGGGAACCTTGGCAAAACATTAGATGGGGAAACCGTCTAGAAATACTGCCTTCTCAGCTGCACCATGGCATCTTCTTTCCAGATGTGCACGGGCCAGGCTTCCACCCATGATCCCAAATGATTTTGTGATCCACAGCTGCATATTGTACTTTAAGGCATTAATAAATCACAGAGATTGAAGGAGAGAAAGAGAATAGCAGGTCTTGATCCATGATGCCAGTAAGTTTAAGGTTCTTACATTGTGGATGCATTTTTTAAAAACCCTATTATGTTACATTTGTAAACAACTATTTTTGCCCTGCAGTGGAATTTGTTGAGAGACAGACCATTAATTCTGTAATAATAAATTAGACTTAAATGAAGGGCTGTAGCTATAATTAGTCATAATTAAAAGTAGTAAATCTGTAGGAGTGCAAAGCAGAGGTGTTATGTTTGTGTGATTGGGCAACTGAAGCAACAGGAAATGAGCCAGCTGTCAAGCAGATTGACAGTAGAACTTAGCCAGAAGATTGGAAACCTGAGTTTAATTTTATATTCAGTTCACACACACACACACACACACACACACACACACACAGAGAAATATGCATGCACCATGCACACAGAGCTTGCTTTTTACCAATGATTCTGAGCCATATTAAACTGGAACTGAGCTAACATTATTTTTCTTTAAAACATTATTTTAGATATACTCTACTAAATTTTTCCTGTAAAGTGGCCATATTTCTTGAAAAAAATAAAGCACAAACCTGAAAAGGGGGGAAAATCTAAAAGAGATTCATAAGGATAAAAAATGTAATTTTTATAACTTTGCTTTACAAAAGAAAATGTAAGAGTAAAACCAAGACAATTTTTACAAAAATGCATATTCTAATAAAAATATGTAAAATCAAACAGTATGTATGAATTATTTTTAAAAGACAAGTTAGTTTCTGTATTTTTCACAAGAATGTGAAAGATTGTGCATTAAATGGTTGTACCATTTGTACAATAAAATTTAAAATCAAAGATCTAAAGTGAGTTTTTGAAAAAAAATCTAAAAGACAGCTTTCTGAAATAAAGGACTGTCCTTTAAAATAAAGGATGTACGAATATTATACAGTATCTATAACCCCTGCCTGATGTCTATACCAATGTTTTTATAAAAAAAATATTCTGTGTGTTCAGACTTTCAATTCTAAGTCATGGAATATTTCAAAAGGTTCATGCTTTCAAGCAATAATGTTTATCAAATTCATTACTATCTTCCTCCTATATAGAGAACATGATTGGACTCAGCTGAACTGCTTGGATGAATAATTTTCCCAATTAAGTAATATCCTTTAGTTGGGAAGGACAATTAAACACAGTAAATTCTTTTTTTTCGTATGTGTGTTAAGAGAGAGAGAGAGAATAATGCTTTAATAAAAAGTTAAATTATTATAAGTAGAGATGAATGATAAAGTATAACAAAGGCTTAGCTAAAAACTGAAGATGTGAGCCAAAAAAGGTTTGAGAGAGATATGAAAAGTTAGTTACAATTAACTAAAAGATTCTTTACAGCTCCCATGGACTCTGCACTTGGTCAAGGAATGTACTGTATATAGCACAGTTTGGAAAACCATGATCTAAATTGTTCTGGCTTCCTTCATTTTTTATCTCAGATCTGCTGCATTTCAGGATGAACCTATTACGTTCCTTGCTTATGTTCCTGTTATTCTTCAGAGTTCATTTTGGAAAACCTGCAGACAGCTATTATCCTCTAAAGAGCTTCTGGCCTCAAGGTAAGAAGTAGAGGCAGCCTTGATGGATTCTTATTAGATTCAAGGAGAATCCTGAGGGGGAAAAACACTTGAAAACTTAGCAAAAGAATGCTCACTGATATTTAGAGAACATACATGTGGTCCTTGTGTCACTGCATCCTGGAGCTGTGAAGAAATATGAAAAATGCTAAAGGCATGGTAGGAGGAATGCTCACCTGTCAGGAACTCTGTAAAGAAACTGAGCCTTGTCTTGGGTTCCATCGACCCCTAGTACCAAAAGCCCAAGGGGTAAAAAGATTTTGTTTAAAGAAGTGTTATGGGTGCTATCTGTGTGCTCATATGCACTCTTGAATTATCTTTTCCCCTTCAAATCTAAAACACAATTTAGGATATCTATGCTTTTCATAATTTCCTAGAGCTTCAATTCAGTTGTGAATTGGCAGGGCTTTGAATCTGACATTTCCTTTATCATAATGGAAATGAGCCTTTTCTGCTGTGCCCCACCCTCTAGAACATCATCCCCCTTGAGATGAGGTTAGCCTTTTGGAAAGCTCTCAAAACATGCCTTCCCCCTGCCCCTATCAGACCTATTCATGGGTGGCAAAGAGCCTGCCCATTGGTTACATCATGTATTCTTGTAATTTTATTTTTATGTACTTTTTTAAGCTAGCTTTTATATTCTGTTTTAATTGTTGATTTTATTTTACAGTCCCCAGGGTCACTCTGTGTGAGATGGATGTCCATATAAATTTGAGGATAGATAGATAGAAGATAGATAGATAGATAGATAGATAGATAGATAGATAGATAGATAGATAGATAGATAGATAGATAGATAGATAGATAGATGATTGATAGATAGAGAGATAGATTGAGATAGACAGATGGGAGATAGCTATAGATAGAAGATGATAGATTGACAGATAGATGATAGATGATGATAGATGGATTATAGAGAGAGGGGGGGGACAGACATGTTATTTTACAAGTTCTGCCCTTTCCCCATCTTGATGGTTCTCCAGGTATGTTCTTTCTATAAAGTTTTTTTTATTCTTACCAGCTAAACCCTCCAGAGGCACAGCCAACTGGGTCCACTGGACTAATGACATCCCATGTTCTGAAAGGAGCTTCAGCTCTGGCAAAGAAGGTCTGAAATCCACAGTAACCTTACTGTGCAAGCGGCAAGAGCATCAAGTGCAGTTATGGCCAGGGATGCCTCCAACAAAAAGCAAGGGGGTTCCATTGCTGTTTGAAGGGACCCAGGATCTCTCCACCTACAACTGGAATTCCTTTGGGTTAAGATATGGAAAGAGGCAAGCAATAAAAGCCCAGGAAAAATCAAGAAAGCCTCAAGAATAATGGAAAGGGGGGTAAACAGGGGAGGGGATGTTTTGAGATGGATCCCTTCTTCATTGTTCCAAAGTTATGACTATGACACTCTTTAAGTGTTGTTGTTCAGTCATTAAATCAATGCCTAACTCTTCGCTACCCCATGGACCATCTCTTTGCCGCCTATTTGACAGGAAGTGGTGGGACTGGATGCCACAATCTTAGTTTTTTTAATGCTGAGTTTCAAGCTAACTTTTGCACTCTCTCTTTCACCCTCATCAATAGGATTTTTAATTCTTCTTCACTTCCTGCCATTAAACTGGTATCATCTGCATATCTGAGTTGTTGATATTTCTCCCACAATCTTAATTCCGTCTTGTGATTCATCCAGCCCAGCATTTCACAAGAGGTACTCTGCATATAAGTAAAATAACCAGAGTGACTATATTTAGCCTTGTCTTCCTCCTTTCCTTATTTTGAAGCAATCAGTTGTTCCATGTCTGGTTCTAACTGTTGCTTCTTGACCTACATATAGGTTTCTCAGGAGGCAAGTAAGGTGGTATGATCTACACAATCATTAGCATAGTCAATAAAGCAGACATAGATGTTTTTCTGGAATTCCCTTGCTTTCTCCATAAACTAGTGAAAGCTGGCAATTTTGATCCCCTGCCTCTTTGAAATCCAGCTTGTACTTCTGTACTTCTTGGTTCAAATATGGCTGAAGCCTAGCTTGTAGGTTTTTGAGCATGACCTTGCTAGCTTGTGAAATGAGTGCAATTGTATGGTAGCTTAAACATTGTTTGGCACTACCCTTCTTTGGGATTGGAATGTAAACTGATCTTTTCCAATCATGCAGCCATTGTTGAGTTTTTCAAATTTGCTTGCATATTGAGTGCAGCACTTTAACAGCCTCATCTTGTAGGATTTTAAATAACTCAGATGGAATAGCATCACCTAAGCTGACCTTTAAATTTTTAACCAAATAGATTGAAAAAGGTGCCATTTTAAGGATAAACCAATTGTAAAAATTAAATGTATGGACATTTTGAGGTTTTATTTTCACCATGAATCATGATATTTTGGTGAAAAATAGAGGCTTGGCTTTTCTGCCGAAGGGCTTATATTGTAGGTGGTATATATGGTACCTGTTTTTTAAGAATTAGTCATTGTTTCTTGCTTTCTTTAACACCAAACATTACAATAAAAATCATAATGAATAAACCACATTAAAGTTAATGTATTACTTGTGTTAATTTGTGTGTTGTATTATTTTGAGGCAAGAAAATTAAAACAGCAACAAAAACAATATAGCAATGAATGTGGTACAATGTACCATACAATTTTGACTATGTTTGGAATCTTAAGACTGATTTAGTATTGCCAACAACTACCCATAGCCATCGCTGCATATCTATGCTATGAAGAGGTAAGCAGAAGTTACAAAGGGCTGCAGACAGTTCAGCGCAAACAACCACCCGTTGTATGGAAGAGTGTGCCATGCATGCTGATTGGGTCCAACTTCCTGCTGGAAAGTGCGGGGGAAGGGCACATTCAAGTGGGAAATGTTAAAATTCGCTGATGTATAAAAAGAACTCATATGCAACCGCCCCTGAACAAGGGACTCATACTTTCCTTTCATGCGCAATGCTGAAGAAATCTGCTCCAGCCTTTATTCAGTGAATATCAGTTTGGAATTTTTTTTTCCAAATTTAGTAAAGGGAATTCTCATCACATAGTTGCGTCTGAATATAAGATGAAATTGGTTCATCCTTTAAGGAACATTCCAGGAGGTCCTTGTTTTATGCACAATACCTTTGCATCAAAAGCAAATCTTTTAAAACATAATCTTGGGGTCCTGTGAGGAACAACTATTTCTTATACTACATAGTTCCCTCGAGTCTAGAGAAGTATATTTCACTCTGGGAAATTTTAAGAAGCGAGGACTTCAACTCCCAGAATTCCCCAATCAGCATGCTGGCTGATAGCCATCAGTTGCTGGTCATCAGTTGCTCCTTATCCATTGAGGCACTAGTAATGGCTGGCAATTTTCTTTCCTTCTGTATGCCTATGAAGTAAAAGGTAAAGGTAAAGGTTCCCCCGCACATGTGTGCTAGTCGTTTCTGACTCTAGGGGCTAATAATAATAATAATAATAATAATAATAATAATAATAATAATAATAATAATAATAATAATAATAATAATAATAATAATAAGTTGGAAGGGACCTTGGAGGTCATCTAGTCCAACCCCCTGCTAAGGCAGGAAACCCTATACCATTTCAGACAAATGGCTCATCTCCGCTTCAAAGCCGAAGAGCCAGCGCTTGTCCAAGGACGTCTCCGTGGTCATGTGGCCGGCATGACTAGATGCCAAAGGCGCACGGAACACTGTTACCTTCCCACCGTAGCGGTCCCTGTTTTTCTACTTGCATTTTTACGTGCTTTTGAACTGCTAGGTTGGCAGAAGCTGGGACAAGTAACAGGCGCTCACTCTCTTACGCGGCACTCGGGATTCGACCTGCCAAACTGCCGACCATCTGATCGACAAGCTCAGCCTCCTAACCCACTGAGCCACCGCGTCCCTGATATGTCTATGAAACAGGGAGAGAAAGAGCAGGGCAGCTTTGGAATGCCGGTTGCTTAGGATGGGCCCAGCAGGAGACAAAATACACAAAAACAGACACCCACTTAGCATATTCATGTACCATTCACTCTATTAGCAGAAACTGGAAGCGATTTAAATTTGGCCTCTTTTTTTAAAAAAAATGCAGCTAAGTTCTTCCCTTGCTTCACCACCCCACTATGTTCCACACACTTCTCCCTGCCACCCCACCATCACAATTGCATACTTACCTTTTGAAGATCTCCAGAACTCAGGAGGTCAGGGCAGGGAAAGAGGACAGGCCACTACGTTGCTGAGCCACATGGCACAATCCCACAAGTGGCTGTCTTTTTTGGGATGACAAATAACACTGGTGAAGCTAAGGCTGGCATTAGCAAAGGGGGAAGAAAAACCCTCTTGGTTTGCTTTTTGTCACTAACACTATGGATGGTGGCACTGGCAGACCTAAGGCTAGCATTAGTGAGATAAGGAAAATGAGAGTTCTTTCTTTTTTCGCTAACATTAGGGAAGCTAATGCTAGTTTTCATTTCCTCACTAACCCTAGCCTTAGCTCCACCAGCATTGGCATCATTAGTGTTAGTGAGGAAAAGCAAACCAAGATCCGCTTTTAATAGCTTCTTTGATAGGTTCTGGAGTCTTTCTGAGGTTAGGAAGTGGAGACATGAATCTCAACAAAACAACTTCTACTTCATCCCATATTGGAAATTTGGAAGTCCCGTGAGATAGATATATAGATTGCCATATTTAAAATGTCCCTTAAGAGTAACTTAGAGTAACAAGTGAGGGGAAAAAATTATTTAGACATGAAAAATTGACCAGGTTAATGAATCATCTTTGACCAAAAATCTTACTCCTAAAATCAAGTCTATATATATAAAAGTCTTTATCCTACTATTGCAACCATAGAACACTAAGTTATAATGTTTTAAAATCATGGTTTGTTGAACATGCCATAATAGTTTGGCTTGTACATCATACATTGCACTTCATAAAGCAAAATTAAGAGCTGTATGTGAACAGGGCACTGACACAAAAGATAGCTAAATTGTTAAAGCACATGGCAGTATTTTCTGGAAAACCACTTGCATTAACCTCACCCCACATGTGGTGCTCCAGATGGCTCTAGCTGGCATCATCTCCAAACTGGCTGTGTTGGAGAAAGCTGATTTGTACAATTGACAAATGGTAAAAATCCTAATTGGTTTAGCTTAACCCTCTGGGCTGCAAAAATCCAGTTGACTGTTAGATAGCAGTGCAGTTATAGGAAACCCTAATTCTCTGCTATCAATTTTTGGTCATCTGGACTTGTGCAGTCTAGAATTGGAAGTCCCATCATTGCTTGCATTAACATGGTTAGAACGTTCAGAGATTGAAGTTATGATATGCTCTGCTCATGCTATAACTCATTCTAAGAACATGTATTGCACAGATGAGGCTTTTTACTAGCAAGCAAACAACGGAAGAAGAAAAAAGTAAGACCTAAGGGAAGAAAATAGTTCACCACAGGTATTCCAGCAGAAGTTGGGGAATCAGACATAATGGAGGTGGAAATAGAAGATCTTGAAGGAAACTACGGTAGTTCTAAAATTCTATGATTCTAGAAGTTGCATATGCTATTTAAACCTTAAACTTTTCATTTATATTATATTTCTGAGACACTGGCACAGTTTGCTTCCATTGCTTCTATTGCTTTTCCCTCTAAGCTACTTGAATTATTTCCTTCCTCATTAAAATGACATGGCTTAAATAGCTATAAAGCACAATGCTGCCCTTGAAAGCCTGGTTTGGATCCTTTAGATTTCTCCCTAGGTCTCAGCTGTTAATTTCTATAGAGCTAGTTTAGCTATTGGAGGAGATAATTGAAAATACATTTTTTTAATGAGACAGTTGAATCTAGAGGACTAACCTGCCCTGGGAGAAGGTGCAATAGATAAATACAGTACACGTAGACAATTCTCCCAGTGGGTTTAACAATGTTGTTGGATATGAGTTTCTTAATAGTAAACAAAAGAATATATAAATGGACAATTGTCAGTTAAAATTAGCTATTTGGCATCAGTTCTTCCCTGCCATGTTTTTCAATTAATGTTGAGACTGTATGACAGAAACGGGCAAAACAAAGTCACCAAGATAGTGGCTTGCATACCCTATTGGCTATACTAGCTAATTAAGACTCCAGCAATATCTGGAGAGCCATGTTTCCCAGTCCACAGTTACGTGATGCATTACCCAACAATAACATTTAAAGACAATGAGTTATACTATTGTATAATTTTTTAAGGACAAGAGTCTAATTCATCAGCCCCTTCAGGGACCAATTGTGTGAATGGGTGCACACAGGTGTAAACTCCTCTTTCAAGATTTTTAAAAGATAGAGTTATTGGCAATGAAAAGTTGTGCCTATTCCATTAGAGTTTAAGTATAGGCCTATATTGCTGTCACTGGCCACAAACATTTCTTCTCTGAATTTAAAAATGGTTCTGCAGCCTGAAGTGATGTGAAAAAAAACTGTCCTTCCCTTGGTGAGATTGTAGTTTGTATTTAAGCAAGCTCTGTTAGATGACCTGGAACTTGATTTCTATCTGCTATCTAACCTCCCTAGGCTTTCTCATGTCCCCTTCACAACTAACAAACGCAAGAAAGGGTTAGTAGCTTGTGACCCTCTGCTTGTAACAACTTGCCCAGAGGCCAGTGAGCCAGGCAGTGTGACGCAGCCCAGAGCTTTAAAGGGTGGGAGCGTCTCAGCCCTCATGTGGGAAAAATATCAGGCAATAGTCTGGTTCCCAAAAAAGAATCCATTCTTTAATAAACCTTCAGCAAAAAGCTACAGCAGGAGAATGGGAAACAGAATGGAATTAAGAAGACTAAGTCAAAAAGGGTTGTAGAAAAAGTCTATAGCACTACAGTATATACAGTAATATACTATATAGTCTATAGTAGTATAGAGAGAAGGCATAAAATGACTAAGTTTGTTTGTACAATACATTGGCCATAGTTTGGTCGGGAAACTCAGGCTTTCTGGTTTAAAACATAGTTTGTGGCTTAGCATGATTTATTATTGCTTAAATGTGGCTTAGTACAATCTGTGTTTTTAAGCAGACAAATCAAAAGGAAAACAGGTAATATCATACAGTTTCCTGAACAGTAAAATTCATATGACCAAATATATGTTTTATGAATGGCTTGTGGGGTTTCATAAAGAGTGTGAGATGTTATGATTGAAAATCTGTGTGTTCAGCATGGACAGAACTAGCAGTTCAGCTACATTTACCACAGTAGTGGATAATCCACTGTTGATACATAGTTCTCATTTATTGACTGCCTTGTACAGTGACCATTTGCAATTACGACTAAGATGAAAAAATAACTATATGACCATTCTTTGTATTTACAACCTTCTGTAAAGCAAAGGAAAGCTGAAGAAAAATGATAACCACAGTTGCAGTTTTACTTAGCAACTGCTTTGCTTAATGAACTAACTTGCTGTGGTTGCTATGATGGCTAAACAAGGACTACCTGTAATTTTATTAGCACACTACCAGATTTCTATAGGTCCTGGGCAGCAAAGGCCAAGTTGGGAGGCTCTTGCAAGTCTCTGAGTGAACAGGAGTCCTACAACTGGTAGCAAAGGAATTGACAGGGATGTCCAGGCTGATGCGCCGATTCCCTAAAAATTAAACTTTACATTTGAGGGTTAAATCCTTTTTGCAGTTAGTGATGGCAATTGGAATGTTTCCTTCCAGTGTATAGAAGTATGCATTCTCTGATTAATTATGGTTTTAAATTATCTTTGGCATGCAACTTGGGCCATAGGAATATATTTCACTGATAAAAGTTTTATGGTTATATTCATATCAAAGATTAATTAAAACTGGTGGAATGAATATGTGGGTATGTGAAAATTTGTCCAGTGATTTCAATATCAATCTATGTCATTAAAAAGTTTTACCCATGCATAAAAGACCTTTGCACCATCCCTTTGTGGCCTTTAGCTTGGTCTGAAAAACTAACTTGGGGGGGGCAAAGATCCTTGCTCACAAGCATAATATTTCAAGGCACCCTGTGGGAAAATAAACAGAATCGATGCAAAAGTGTCCTAACATCCTCCAAATTGCTAAAAACGATGGGAGGTTGTATTGATGAACAGAAGGCAGAATGTGATATTTCCTGCCTTCAACACAGTCCAAATATTTGCTTAAATTGAACAATGAACAATCAGGTGGTTAATCCATACAGCAGTAGGGCCAGTCTCTGTTCGTTTATGTCAACGTGTATGATGGCATCAATCCTGCAAGGCCACTTTCACATTATGTGGTCCTCCTATCCAGTTTCTTCTAGCTCAGCCACAGTTCAACTCAAATTACAAAATGGAAGCTTGGAAAGGACAGGGCAAACTGTTTTCCCAGTTGCAAACATTCTTGCCTCAAACCACTTCCATGGAGCTCCCTGGCAAATTTCAAAGACAATCTTCTCAATGAACTGGATTGCATTTTTTAGTCCATTTTGCGGGCCCTGTCAAAAAAACCCACCCAACCTTAAACAATAAACACTGAACTTTTATCTCACCTGCTTATTTATTTATTCATTCATTTTATTTATCTATCATATTTACATGATCACCCTTCTTACAAAAATGTGGCTCTGGCAGCATACAAGAGCAACTGGGCAAAAGTGAGCATTTGAACTCTCCTAACCTCTCATATTCATGTAGACGGCACCTTGCAACCTACACACACAGTTTCAACATATTTGGAAAAAGACCCAAGCACCTGCAAGAAAACGGGGGAGGGAATTAGGTCATCAATCATGTCATCATCACCATTTAATGGGATTTATTTTCAGCAAAAATCACATACGTACTGATATGTGATATTAAGCATGATATTTGTTGTATGTTTTGGTTCTGTGATCTTGCCTTCTCTTTTGGAAAGAAATAGGCATGGAGCAAGGTTAGAAGCAATAAGACCAAATAACCGCCCACAGAAGCTAGGGACCACTAAATGGATTTTAATTGCAATTTTGATGTGCCTAAGGTTTAAATGCTCCACATCGTTATGCTGAATAAGAATGATAGGGAGCAAATGTATTAGCAGGCACCTACTTGAAAAGAAACTATTGAGAAAAGATACTCCCAACTCCTATCCTTTGCTGGTGATCTAAAAAGATATAAAGGTAAAGGTAAAGGTTGCCCCGCACATGCGTGCTAGTCGTTTCCAACTCTAGGGGCCGGTGCTCATCTCCGTTTCAAAGTCGAAGAGCCAGCGCTTGTCCGAGGATGTCTCCGTAGTCATGTGGGCGGCATGACTAGACGCCAAAGGCGCACGGAACGCTGTTACCTTCCCACCGTAGTGGTCCCTATTTTTCTACTTGCATTTTTACGTGCTTTCGAACTGCTAGGTTGGCAGAAGCTGGGACAAGTAACAGGCGCTCACTCTGTTACACAGCACTTGGGATTCAACTCGCCAAACTGCCGATCTTCTGATCGACAAGCTCAGCGGCTCAGCGTCCTAACCTACTGAGCCACCGCGTCCCTACCTAAAAGATATAAATGGTACCAAATGCTGCAGAGAGATCAAATAGGACCAGGATAGGTGCAATTATAGTTTTACATAATTAAATAGCTTAGTCTGAATGAAAACTATAAGCATAATTCATGTATTTGGTAACTTGTAATTATGATCCTTGGATGTTTGAATATTAAAAAAAATAGTTACATATCTTTTTAATAGAAGAAGATACATCATACCATGCCAAATTCTACATTTTGTAATCTATGGAGCTGCATTGTAAATGTTTGTCTCAACAGATGAAATTAAGCTTTTTCTTCTCTCCCTTTCCTACGTGGGATGGCCTTTATATAAGCTTTACAATTATAAACAGAGCTGGCACAAAATAGCACCGTGTAGACTGTTGAGTATTACCTGAATCCTGGAAGAGTCCTCACCTCCAGATATGGCAACTCATGGCAATCCTTTCTAGGTTCTTGCCAACCTAGAAAGCAGGAGACTGTGAGTTCTAGTCCCACCTTAGGCATGAAAGGCAGTTAGGTGATTTTGGACCAGTCATTCTCTCAGCTCAACCCACTTAGCAGGAGAAGGAAAGAGTATTAGGTATATTTGCTACCTTGAGTTACTTATAAAGTAATATGGGAGGATAAAAATCAAATAAATAAATAAATAAGCCTCCATAAGAAACAAATCTAATAGAATCTATATTTAGAATTATAGTTGTAGCAAGGAGGTTTTATTTTTTTCCCCAAGAACGTTATATTAAAACGGCAAGGTTGATTTACTACGGAGATATTTTAAAACTTAAGGTACGTAAAAAAGTTCTCACTTTGCCTCATTGGGTCTCATACATTGAGCTAATAGTACACATAAAAGAGATTGAGTGGACACAAATATTAATGTGTGTTGACCAAACTGACCTTTACTAGGAAACAAGGTCAAAGCTAATACCTCAAAGGTGTCCTCCCTCTGCCAATGGGCAAGATTTACTACTGTTTTCTTACCAATCAAAACTCAGCAGAAAATAAAACTGCCCATGTTTGGCTATAAAAGCCTACTGGACTGGTTTCCTTTTTCACACAAGACAAGAAAAAACAGCTCAGGAAACAGCATCCATACCAAAACCAACAGAATAATGCTGCGGTCTTGGGAGTTTGTTCTGCTTATCTCTTGCTCTTTGTGTTTTTCCAGTGATGCCTTCCAAAGGTAAGACTATGTCTTTTATAGTATATCACCTAGTAATTGACCAAGGTAACAACCAGATAATAATGCATCAATAATATGAGATAAGAATCAATGAAATATTCTTTCAAAACAGAAAAGCTTAAAATTACTGCATTGCCAGTTCACTGCAAGTATCTGCTGCCATCTGGAGCCACCCATTGGTATGTATCAAACCAAGCCAGCTTCAGGCTGTGTGTCAGCTAGTTGCAAAAAGGCTGTTTCACATAGCAGGATAGCCACAACTATACATCCCATTAAACTCACTGTGGGAAGCAGGGGTTACAACAAAATGTATTAAACAAATAATGGGGGAGAAGGCTATTGTAGAAAAGCAGGCAAAAAGAGAAAACAGGAGGCCGTGTGGGTTATAGCAATACAGGTATTCCACAGCCAAAACCTCAATAGGCATAAAATTAATTCTCTCTATTCATTTACTCTACTCACCTTTGGAGTAGACTTTGTTGAGCAGTTTTATCTACCTGTCTGCCTGTCAAATCCTAGCCTTTGGGAATGCAGCTGAATTTCACCAACTCCTGAATTAAATTGGGCTATTTTGGACAGATGAATAAGAAACCTAAAAACTGAATTAACTCTTTCAAAAAAGCTCATTAGTAGCTCAGAATCTGGGGGTGCATAAAGAAGTGGATTTTTTTCCAGATATTGACACCTTTATCCCCAATGTCTCTCTGCAAAAAAGAAAATGTCAAGGTGAAGAGACATCAAGGAAGGAAAGAATAAAACATATTTTGATAACCGGGAGCTCTAAGTGCTGAGTACACCCAGTGATTTTATTAGAGGGATTCTGAAGAGGGTTGAAGTTATTTAGTGCAGGATTAGGCTGATGTTCTATTTTTTGCCGCTTCTCTACCAGAAACTGAATTGCCACTTCAAACAAACAAACAATTGGTCCATGAGTCTTGGGAAGATGTATTGTGGAAAATGAGGGGTCCTTGGTATTCTCTGAGCTTGGTTGTTATGCAGTAGTTGTAAATATCTGTAGCTCAGGTGTAGGATGAGGGTGAAGGTTCATTCACCAAATTTGTTGGTTGGTTTCTGAATGTTTTGTTGCCAGTCTAGGTAACATCTTCAGCATCGTTTAGGGGATGTCTGTGTCAGAGCTTGGTTGTTATCTTGCAGATGTTTCATTACTTAAAATAGGTAACACCATCAGTGCTGCACGAACACAGTATGAGCACTGATTATGCTACCTAGTTTAGGTAATGAAACATCTGCCAAAATACAACCAAGCTCAGAGAGTACCAAGGACCTCTCATTTTCAACAATACATCTTCCCAAGACTCAGAGACCCTTTTTTTTTGGAGGGGACACTTTTTGTTTCTGGTAGAGAGAAGTGGCCAAAAATATAGAACCTCAGCATAATCCTGCACTGAATAATTTCAGCTCTCTTCAGAGCACATTCGTTCTTTCTTTGGTGTTGTTGAAAAATGCTAAATGTTTTATTCCTTCCTTTTCTATGTTTTGTTTCACATCCACCTTCCTCTCTCTTATCCAAGTGTACTTTCAATGCCTCTGATATCATAGAATGGATATTCTATTTTTTTTTATTCCCCAACACCATTAATATGCAAATGTTATAACAACAACAACAATAATAATAGAAAGACTGTGACAAAGGCAAGCAAGGGTAGTACCAATAGTAATAGACACCTTGGGTGCAATCCCAAAACAACTGGAGCACCACATGAACACTATCGTCATTGACAAATTCGCCAATTGCAAAAGGCGGCCTTACTAGGAACTGCTTCCATCTTGTGACGATATCTGTAATACCATCAAACATCCACATCTGCCTATCCCAGGTCCTTGGTAAGGACTTGATAGGTAGACAAAAATGCCAAATCCAGTCTGAACATCTGGATGCTGCTTCTGGAAGTCCATTCTGGGCCTGGGCAACAAAGAATTAGCTATCGGTTCTGACGAACTGGTGCGAACTGGCTGAATCCCACCACTGGGACAATACCTTTAACACCATTAAACAACATCTGCCTATCCCAGGTTCTTGGGAAGGACTCAGTAGGTAGGTATAATTGCCAAAGCCAGTCTAAACATCTGGCTTATACTCAATGAACCATAATAATAACATTCTTTGATGATATATTTAATATTATTTAAAACACAATATCTGCCTATCCCAGATTCTTGGGAAGGACTTGGTAGCTGGATGAATCCAGTCTAAAACATCTGACTGACTGTGCGATGACTAATAATAATGATGATGATATTGATGATAATGATGATGATGATGATGTTGGAAGGGACCTGTTCTGGCAGTTCAGTGTTTTGGATTCAGTCTCCCAAAAGGGCTTCAGAAGCAGCACTCACTTTTTCTTAGCATTGCATGTTTGCCATTTTGCATTCCAAAACAAGACCTTATCGCTTCCGTATGATTTATTAAAACAAATCATGAAATGCTGAAGGCTTTCTCTATTGGTCTTGGCAGTAACTTGGCAGTTGTGTCTGTTGACCTCCGCATATATTGCAAATGTGACTGTATCTGATTCACCTTCCAGTGTACACAATGGTCTTTTTTCTACCTGTCAGAATTTCACTCAAAAAAATGCCCTCAATCCGCGAAACACTGCAAGAGATGGGCATGAAAGTGGCAGACGTCCTTCCTTCTTTGAAGCACCATATCTCCTACCTTGATGAAGGGCTTCATAACAAAACAGCACCTACCATACTAACAAACTTCCATGATGTAAGTGCGTCATATGTTCCGAAAGAAAGCAGACAGCAAATAAAGACTAGTCAAACATTTTATACTGATATTGATGGGATGAATTATGATTTTTTTTCTCTAACAAAAATGTTCTTTTCTGTTATGATCTGCCTTTCAGACGCAGTATTATGGTGAGATAAGTATTGGAACACCAGCCCAGATCTTCAAGGTTGTCTTTGACACAGGATCAGCTAATCTTTGGGTGCCATCCCACCAGTGCTCCCCATTGTACAGTGCCTGTAGTAAGTTTTAGATAGAACAGGATATGAGGATTTCTACCCTGGGGCATTTTCCCATTATGCATGTGGAACAAAATTATACAACTGGTATCTTTATTCCTGTCACAATACACTGACAACCTAACATTGACTTTTCTTATCATTTGCACATAAGATTCTTGGACAATTACTAGCATGCAGCCATGAGTGGCACTGTGTGCTGAATTAATGATGGGTTATGAATAATAAGTTACCTGATATATTAGTGCATTAAAAAATAGAAAAACAATTTAAAAGGTAGCACTGAATAATATGACACATGATTTCGGATGTTAATGTTAATATAGAAAAATGAGTACTAAATCATTAATATAATTAAATTCACAATATCTAGTACTGCTTTGATGCTTGATGCTCTTCCTGTTTTCTCCACAACAATAACCCTGTTTAAGGGATGGGCTGAGAGAGATTAGCTCAATCTGACTTTCATGCTTAAGGCAGGATTACCACGTCCTAGCCCCTTATCTGAACATTTTGTTGCCAGGCTAGGTAACATCTTCAGGGATGTTTAGGGGATGTCTGTGTCAGTGCTTGGTTGTTATCTTGCTGATGTTTCATTATTAAAATAGGTAACACTATCAGTGCTGCGTGAGCACAGTATGAGCACTGAAGATGCTACCTAGTTTAGGTAACACTAAACTATAACACTAAATCAGGAGTGTCAAACTCGCAATGTCATGTGATGTGTCACGACGTTTCGTGACTTTTTTGCCATTGCCAGCAATGGGGTGGGTGCGGTTTTGCTATGATGCATCTGGCCCATGGGCCGGCATTTTGACACCCCTGCACTAAATTATATTGTAACCAATACGGTATATGCTACAGAACATGGAGCACTGAATTCAAACAAAGAAAGAATCCGTCACTTAGCTTGAATAAAATATTCCCTAAGCAGTCAAGTCAGCTGGTAATTGATTAATCTACCCAGCTGCTTAAAAAGTGAGACATTTTATCTTCCCCTCCTTTCCCATTGGTTTGTTTATCTTCATTTCCCATGTATTTCAATGGGAAATAAAACTTGATTTTGGAGATCTCTCTCGAGAATTGTTCTCAGAAAAATGATAGCAAAGCAACCAGTGTGGAGCTTCTGCAATGGCTCAAGGGAAGTTTGGTTCATGTGAAAAAGCTTTCTGTGAGGAGTGAGACTCTATTTCTCCATCCTCAGGGCTGTTCCATACAGCTTCAATGATTTTTTTATTTATTTTATTTATTTATTTTATTTTATTAGATTTATATACCGCCCTTTCCCGAAGGACTCAGGGCGGTTTGCAGGGTATTTAAAAACCAAACCAATACAAAATACAAAAGTTAAAAAACAATTTAAAAAGATTAAATTATCGCTAAAAATAAAAACCCCAGTTAAAAATTCTCAGCCTGGGCCGGAGAGCTCAAAGAGCCAGGTCTTCAGGTCCCGGCGGAATGAACGAAGGTCAGGGGCAGGCCTAAGCTCCACAGGCAGCTGGTTCCAGAGGGCAGGCACACCCACAGAGAAGGCCCTCCCCCTGGGTGTTATCCGCCAGCAATCTTTTACCGGCGGCACCCTGAGAAGACCCTCCCTGTGTGAGCGCACTGGACGAAGGGAACTTGATGCTGGCAGCAGGTGTTCCCTCAAATAACCCGGACCCAAGCCATTCAGGGCTTTATAGGTCATCACCAGCACCTTGAATCTCACCCGGAGGGCAACCGGAAGCCAATGCAGCTCGCGGAGTAGAGGTGTTACATGGGAGTATCGGGAAACCCCCATCACAACTCGCGCGGCCGCATTCTGCACCAGCTGAAGCCTCCGAGTGGTCCTCAAGGGCAGCCCCATGTAGAGACCGTTGCAGTAGTCTAAACAGGAGGTCACGAGCGCATGAGTGACTGTGCGTAGGGCATCTCGGTCCAGGTAGGGTCGCAACTGGCGCACCAGGCGAACCTGGGCAAAAGCCCCCCTGGTCACGGCTCCTATGTGATCTTCAAAATTGATGCATTTTCTCCTGTCCTTGAGATGGGAAGAAAGTACATTTTCCAGAGAACCAATGGCTCCACAGCCTACCTTTAGTATGTCTCAGAAGAGGCTAGTAAGTAGAGCTACAGTTAGCTTCTGCTTCTGCTGCTGCTATTGAAATCCATAGCAGACCTTTCAAGCAAACCATTGATGAACTTCTTTCAGGTGTGTTTTTAGTTTTAGTGTTTAGTTTTTCATGTTGTTAAAAACATTAGGTTTCCCTGCCCCTTTGTAAACTAGGGCAGCAACTCCTCAAATGAAAAAAACCACCCTGAACCCTCTGTCCCATTTATAGCTTTTTAAATCACCAGATTACAATACTTGATCTGTGGCTGCAGGTCTAGTGGGCAGGGAAATCTTCCCATACTGTTGGCTTCACACAGAAACTCAGGGCTGGGCTGGTTAACTTAGTTCTGTTTTAAAAATATAAGCAAAAGTCTGTATAGTTCCCAGGAAGTTGGAAAGGTCCTCCATGAAGTCATAGAATTTTACAGAATAACAGAAATGGGAGGAACTTTGGAGGTCTTCTAGTCCAACCACCTGCTCAAGCAGGAGAACCTAGGTCATTCCAGTCTCTTATTGAAAGCCTTCAGTGATGGAGCACCCACAACTTCTGAAGGCAAGCCATTCCATTGGTTGATTGCTGTCACCATTTGGAAATTTCTCTCCTTGGTTAGTTTCTATCCATTGTTTCTTGTCTTGCTTTCTGGTGCTTTGGACAATAGTTAGAGCCCCTCGTCTCTGTAGGAATCCCTCAAATAGTGGAACACTGCTATCATGTCTCCCCTAGTCCTTATGTCAATATGACCAAGGCAAAATAAGTTGTAAGGGAAGTCCTTTTCTCAGGCAGCCAAAGCAGAAATGAACATAAAGACACTGAATCCTGCAGCTGAAATGGATTAGATAGACCCACAGTGGGCCAATTGTAACCCAGCAGGTCACCAATCCTACAAAGACAACACTTTCATGACATGTGAGAGAATTTCCTTGTTTTCCCATGGAAAACCCCACTTTTCTACCACACTAGTCTGGATGCACTTTCACCCTGCCTGAGCAGTGGGTTGGCAATGAGACGAAGGGTCCACCATAAGGATATGCTCTCTGCACAAGGTACGTGGGGCATCTTCAAAGATGTGTGGATAAGCCCACAAAGGGAAGGACCCCATTCTCAATGGTCATGCATGTGATATTATCTAGTGGAACACTGTTCAATAAAGATGCATAGGATTGTTTGATCATTAGTGAGAGACTGTGAGTGACAGGCAGAGCACACTCAGTTGGTGTGAACAGAGGCAGCACAGTCCTTTTTTCGGGGGGGGGGATGGAATTGAAACTACAGGGAAGAAACATTTGAGAGGGATTTTACCTTAATTGTATTATGTTTGTCTGGAGATTTACTGTTGTAGTTTGTAAGTTTATGTGTTTACCCTTATTTAAATATTTTTTTTATTGAAAAGTTTTACAGTACATTTTATCTTTAACAATCCCCCCTCCCCCTCCCGTACCCATCCCTCCCTACCCCTCCCCCCCTACCCCCCCCCGACTTCCCAGAGCTAAGTACAAGGTATAAAAACAAAGAACAATCATAAACATCCATATGCTAAAAACAATAAACTATTAACTCTATCGCCCTCTAGCTCATATAAAATGACTACAAGCAATACTAATGTTACATATAAAAAGAAAGAAAAAAAAGAAAAAAGAAAAGGAAACTTATTCAAATGCTAAATGAAACTTTTTAGTCCCATATTTGTTCTGAATATAATCAATCCACTTTTTCCACTCCATAATATAACATTCTTGCGAATGATCTTTCAAGTAAGCCGAAATCTTTGCCATTTCCGCCAGGTCAGAAACCTTTAGAGTCCATTCTTCTATAGTCGGCAGTTCCTCCTTTTTCCAATATTAACCTATTAATAGTCTTGCTGCTGTAATTAAATTCAACATCAACTTAATGTCCACAACAGTAGCATCTGTAATTATGCCCAGCAAAAACAATTGCGGACAAAACTTTATCCTTTGCTTAAAGATCTTCTGCATATTCCACCAAATTTTTATCCAAAAAGCCTTAACCTTTTTGCAGGTCCACCATATATGAAAATACGTTGCATCTTCACCACCACATCTCCAACATTTAGGTTGATAATTTGGATACATACTTGCAAGCTTTTTAGGATCTAAATGCCATCTATAAAACATTTTATAAAAGTTCTCTCTTAGGTTTTGGGCTTGTGTGAATTTTACGTTCCTCACCCAGATCTTTTCCCAAGTATCCATTGTAATAACTTCTTGGATATTCTGGGCCCATTTTATCATACAGTCTTTAACAAGTTCTGTTTCTGAGTCAATATCTATCAATGCAAGATAAATCCGTTTAATATGTGCTGGACCCTGATTTCTAATTTGCTTTATCAAATTTTCATCAATCATTGAGAAACCAATTTTCTGGTCTTCTTTCCACCTGGCACGTAATTGAGTATATTGGAACCAAGTTTGAACAATCTTCTCATCTCGCAAGAGATTGTACGGCTTCAAACACCAGACGTTCCTTTCCAAACTTAAGATCTCCTTATACGTAGTCACATCATGTTTGAAGCCTACATTTATGTTTTCTATTGCATGTTTCGGGATTGCCCACAACGGCATCTTGCAGTCTAACTTATGTCTATACTTCTTCCAAACTCTCAACAATGCCTGTCTTAAAATATGCACTTTAAATATATTATCTACCTTCTTATCATACAACAAATATGCATGCCAGCCAAATAACAAGTCGTGGCCCTCAAGATTTAATAATCTCCCTTGTGTCAAATTAATCCAATCACTTATTCCTGACAACACAGCAGCTTCATAATATAATTTAAGATTAGGCATTTTAAGACCACCTCTTTCACGAGTATCCTGCATAATCTTAAGTTTAATTCGTGGCCTTTTCCCTGCCCACACAAATTTATTGATACCCCGTTGCCATTCTTCCAAATTAGAATCTTTTTTAAGAATCAGTATCATTTGGAATAAAAATAAAAATTTAGGCAGGACATTCATTTTCACTGCTGCAATTCTTCCCAGTAAAGACAATTGCAATTTTTCCCAACTCTCCAATTCTTTTTGAATTTTTCCCCACAACTTTTCATAATTATTTTTATATAACTTTGCATTTGAGGGTGACAGATACACCCCCAAATATTTAACCCTTTTAACAATCTCAAATCCAGTTAATCCTTCTAAAAGGGCCTTTTGCGGTATTGTCATATTTTTGGCCAAAATTTTTGTTTTTTGTACATTAACCTTAAATCCAGAAACCTTCCCATATTGCATTATTATCTCCATCAGGTCCACAACAGAGCTTTCTGGCTGAGTCACCATAACAACCAGATCGTCTGCAAACGCCCTCAATCTATAATCCTGATCTCTAATTTGAATACCCTTAATTTTTTCCGAATTCCGTATTTTTATCAATAATATCTCCAATGTTAAAACAAATAATAAAGGTGATAACGGACACCCTTATCTTGTGCCCTTCTCAATATTGCATACTTCAGTCAGACTATTGTTAACTATTATTCGGGCAGTTTGTTTTTGATATAATGCCCTAATTGGTTGTAAAAATTTATCCCCAAAATTCATTTTATCTAAAACTTTCATCAAAAATTGCCAATTCAATTGATCAAAAGCTTTTTCAGCATCTAAGAAAATTAGCGCCGCAGGGATCTGGTTGTTCCTTTCCAAAAACTCCACCACATCAACTATATGCCTCACATTATTTTTCATTTGTCTACCACTAATAAACCTGGTTTGATCCCCATGAATCATCTGTTGCAAAACCCTCATCAATCTATTAGCTAATACCTTAGCAAATATCTTGTAGTCTGTATTTAAAAGTGATATTGGTCTGTAGTTTTTTACTTGAGTAGCATCTTGATCTTCCTTCGGAATCAAAGAAATAAAAGCAGTTCTCCAAGACGGAGGCACCTTTCCCCCCTTCTGAATTGTCTGAAACAATTCCCTTAATGGCTTTATCAGCTCCAGTTGTAGATGTTTGTAGTAGACCGCAGTCAGACCATCCGTACCTGGCGCTTTATCCAATTTCAATTCCTTAATTGCTATAAAAATTTCTTCTTCTGTTATCAATTGATTAATCTCCTCCTTTTGTTCCTGTGTAAGAACCGGGATGCTAGCATTCTTCAAATATACATCAATATCTGTTTCATTAATCTTCTCCTTAACATATAGTTTAGAATAAAAATCCACAAAGGCTTCCTTGATAAGATCCTGTTGAAACACAACCTTTCCTTTGTATTCAATTTTATCTATGTTAGAGGCCCTTTGTTTTTTCCTTAACCTGTAGGCTAGCCACCTACCTGGTTTATTGGCATTGCAAAAAGTGTTATGCCTAGCAAACCGTAAGTTAGTTGCCACCTGATCAGCCATCAACTTATCAAATTGTCCTCTTAACAAGTTAATAACCTCTTTAATCTTCACATCCGATGGATTCAAAATTAGGGCCTTTTCTTTTTCCCTAATTTCATTCTCCAGTTCTTTCCTCCTAATTTCCATATTACGTCTGTATTTATTATTCATATATATTAACACCCCTCTCATATAAGCTTTGCTAGCATCCCAAACCATGTCCATAGAAGTGTCCTTGTTCATATTAATTTCAAAAAAGTCTTTCATCTGCTTTTTACATTCTTCCACATTTCTCTGATTTCTAGACAAATTCTCATTTACGCGCCAGGAGCGCCTATCTCTATTGTCCTTATTGATCTCTAACCAGACTGGACTATGGTCAGATATAGTTCTTGCACAGATCTTTATCTTCTTAATCCTAGAAAAAAAATCATTAGTCAGTAATATAAAATCAATCCTAGAAAAAGATTGGTGTCTATCAGAAAAAAAAGTATAATCCTTTTCATGTAAATGCGTTTCACGCCAAATGTCTCGTAATTCCAGATCATCCTTCATTTCAAAAAAAGATTTAGGCAGTCTAGCATGACTCGGGGCATGTTTAAAAAAACCCAATTTGTCCAGCTGTACATCCAAGACACCATTCCAATCTCCCATAAAAATAAAAGATTTATAATCCAACTGGGTAATCTTTGTATGTAGTGAACTATAAAAGTCAGCTTGTTGTTGATTTGGAGCATACAGTCCAACTAAAAGCGTTTTTTTGCCTTCTAACAGCAAATCTATCATAACATATCTTCCTTGCTTATCTACTTCAATTAGTTCCGCTGTCAGAGTATTCTTAACATAAATAACCACTCCATTTTTCTTATTCATTGCAGAAGCAATAAATTGCGTACCCAACCTTGAATTCAACAAGTACTTTTGGTCCATAACCCTAATATGCGTTTCTTGCAAGCAAATAACATCAGTCTTAAATTGTTTTAAATATTGAAAAACCTTCTTTCTCTTCTGTGGTGAATTTAATCCATTAACATTCCAGGTTAGGAACTTAGTCACCATTCTTGGCATCCCGAAGCTTCTGGAGCACGTCTGCCAGAACCCCTGTAACTTCCTTAGGCCGCACCCCTCCCACAGCTTCACTGTAAGTACGCTTTGGAGGTTCCATAACTTTCTGCTGATCTTCTTCTTGCTCTTGTCTCACTCGTCTTAAAGCGGCACGCGTCATCCTCTGCTCTCCAACAGCTGCCGATGAAACTGTAATTTGATCCCCTCCAGCACCATTCTCCTCTGTCTGTGTTCCATCAGCATCTTGAGGCTTTCCCTCGCCATATCCCTTTACAGCTTCCAGAAGTGATAGAGGGGTTGCTTTTAAAACATTGCTGTAAAAATCACGTGCCTGAGTCACTGTAACCAGACGGTATCTTTTACCTTCATGCATCACCACCATGCCCACTGGAATCTCCCATCTAAACTTGATGTCACATTTCTTAAGTTCCTGTGCTAGGAAGGCAAAATCTTTCCTTCTCCTTAAAATCTTTGGAGGAATCTCTTTTAAAACCAAAACTTCTTGCTCAGCAACCACAAACTTAGTATCATAAGCAACTTGAATAACTTCATCCCTAATTGCTCTCTTTGTAAAGTAAACAACCACATCTCTAGGTAACTTCCTCTGCCTTGCAATCCAGGAGTTCACATGAAAGATTTTATCTATACTTCCCTCAATTTCAGCTGCTGATTGGCCCAGTATCACTTCCAAAGCCTCGGAGATCAGCTGCTTTAAATCTTCTTTAGGATTCTCTTTTAAGCCCCTGATTCTGATAGCAAACTCCATCTGATGGTACTGGACCAGACTCAAGTCTCCATCCATTTTATCCCTTATATTTTCATTCTCTAATACTTTTACTTCTAATATAGAGTTCTTTTGACTAAGATCCTCCACTTTTTCATCCAAGCTTTGCACACATACAACCACATTTTCAATTGTAGACAATATGTCTACCCTCATTGCTCTAAACTTCTCTTCCAGCTTCTCTTCCATTTTCTCCTCCAATTTCTCCTCCAGCTTTTCCATCATATCTGACATTAATTGTGTTTGCTTTTCAAAGGCATCCTGTAAATCTTTAAGAGTCAGTGCCGGAGCAGGTGTGGGAGGGAGCAAAGCTTGCAACGAAGTCTGTTGCACCTGGGAAGCCCCCGCACTCTGAAGAACTTTAGAGGCTTTCGTCGTCATCTTCCCCCACTTTCACTTGTTGCGCACTTTCACTTTTAATCCATAAAATCCGTTGAGCTAGAGAGTAAAGATAAAAGTCCACTTCACCTTGACCTCCTGTACCGCTCTGCCTGCGTCTTGATACTCAAGAGTCTTTCCTTCTGGCAGGGGTGGTTGCTAACGCTTGGCTCTGCTCCAAAAATCACAGAGCAGAGACGCTGCACAGCCCAGAGCAAACCCAGGCTTCGGGGGGGCTCAATCCTTCAGCCGCCCAAACTTAAAGCTCAGGCGGCCCCGGAGAGCTCAACCCCTACCTGGGGCCTCACCCCCTCCTCTTCTCCCGGGGAGGGGGCTTCCGAATCACCAAAACAGCTGATCGGCGCTGTTTTTCAGTGATTCAACAAAGCTGCGGAGCGGACAGCCCAGAGATGGCTGTCTTCAGCGTCGCATCACCACCGGAAGCTACCCTTGTTTAAATATTGTACAGTATGCCTTTCTGAAATCTATATGTTTCTTATTTCTTTGCCAGTAAATGAGATTGACATTTAAGGCACTTGTTCCTGATGATGCCTGAATTAATGTTCTACATATTAATATTCTTTCTTTCTTTCTTTCAGTCTCACACAATCGTTATGATTCCTCTGAATCAAGTACATATAAGCCAAATGGAACTGAAATTACCTTAACATATGCCCGAGGATATGTTAAGGGTGTCCTTAGCCAGGACATTGTCAGAGTAAGTGCTAAGAGGGTGATAATCATTTGAACTCCTGAAGGAAGAAAACAGAGAAAATGCTTTCCTACTATCAGGCACATCCAGGTTATTCACGGGCCTTCAAAAGTGGACCAGGGGGCCACAAATACGTGGGTGTCTATGGGTGAGGTGTGTGGGGGGGACAAATATAAAGAAAGAATTAAGAGTTATTTTTATTCAACTCATTGTTCCACTGCAGTTTGTTCCTTTGTGTGTACTTTTCTCTAGGTTGCTGATATTCCCATCATCCAACTCTTCGCAGAAGCTGTAGCACTACCTTTCTACCCTTTCATGTATGCTCACTTTGATGGAGTGCTTGGTATGGGCTACCCCAACCAGGCCATTGATGGGGTTATCCCAGTTTTTGATAAGATAATGTCCGAAAAGGTCTTGTCAGAAAAAGTCTTCTCTGTCTACTATAGCAGGTCAGTTTTGTTTAGGAATATAAAACCCACATTTCAGATTACTGGGATCAATGCATAATTTGATTGTGCTTTAAGTTCATTGTCAGAGAGTATTTTTTTTTCAGAAAATGTCCTATGCATAGATATGCTTGATATTTTTTGAAGACAATACTTGGATGTGTGCCTTAACTTGTCCCAAAGTTCACAAATAGTCAATCCTAGAGTGTTGCCTAAACCAGTGTCTGAAGCTTCTTTCAAGAGTTTGAATGGGGGCTCACAGAGTCCTTGGCTGTCGCCAGAGAATACGACTGCTTTGCAACATGGAATACCTTTTCAGGATTAGAGCTTAGTATAGGAGCAAGTGAAGTACAAATAACAAAGATAATATTGGATATTTTGAGGTCTTTCCTCTAGCTTCCCACAATGACGCCAGTAAACATTTCACTTTGTAGAAGATGGACCCAAGCAACGGGTCTAATAGTCTAAGGGAAAATTTTGATGAAATCATGACTGTTGGCGTATTTTGCAGCAGGCATCATCTCCGTACTTGGTTCCCACTCTCTTTTATTTTTGAACTGTGAATCACAGGTGATTTCAATAAATTCTGTCTCATTGGCAATCAGACTTTTGCTCTAAGCTTGAGTATTTTTGTTGGAAATACTGATTGCTTCAGAAGTCTTGGCTTAAAAGCAAAATGGCTCTCCTTCATAGTCTTTTAACGACAAAGCTTGTTAAACCTGGTGCACAGAAGTGAGCAAGAATAAAATGACTGTTTTGTGATTTTTTTTCCCTTTGGCCTAGACACTCAGAGTCGAACACTGGAGGAGAGATTATCCTGGGTGGCAGTGATCCCTCTTACTACACCGGAGACTTCCACTATGTCAGTATTAGCAGAGAAGGCTACTGGCATGTTGATCTTAAGGGGTAGGTTCCGTGTAATGTCAGAATAATAAAATCAAGACTCAAAGGGGGAGTCACTTGAGTCAACTAAAGATATGAAACATTAATTGCATTTTGGAAGTCAGCTTTTTCCAAGATGACTGTCTTTTATGAGATGCTAACAATAGGTTCCTCTTACAAACTATTGTGATATGCAGATCAAAGGAGTTCAAGACTTTGTTCAAGTTTTTTTTTTCATTTTGACATACATGAGGCTTATTCTTCAAAAGTACAGGAATGTCTTAACGCTCTTTTGCTTTCTCTGCAGTGTTTCTATAGAAAATGATATAGTACTTTGTCATGACGGATGCACAGCAGCTATAGATACCGGCTCTTCCTTTATTTCTGGACCAGCCAGTTCAGTATCTGTACTGATGAAAACCATAGGAGCTACTTTGGTAGTAGAAGATGTAAGAAATCCGAGCATAACTTTCTAAAACTTTGTCCTCTTCTCTAACCATGGGAAAAAGGAATCTAAAAAATACAGCAATGAGATATGAAACACATTTGATTTCCAGTCTCTTTCATGTAATGTCCAGGTTCCCTAGTGTTTAAAATTTTTAGTGTCCAACTTTAGCAATTTTTCCTTTTTGGGAAAAAAAACTTCATCGGTTTACTCAAAAGTGTAAAGCCTAGTTTCAACTGCAAGGTTGCTTAAGAGAAATCTAGATTAAAATCTGGATAGGAAGGAGAGAGTCCCATTGGAATTGGAAAAAATATTTTAGGTGGTTCCCCATCTTGATAACCTCTCTATAGTGATGGGAAAAGCTGACGTAAGATCTTCTCTTACTTGAAGCACTGTGACTTATAACATAGGAATTAAAAGACTTTCTGTCCTATATTTCCTTTATTCTCTCACAGTATGTCATTGAATGTAAACAAATTCATTTGCTGCCTGATATTTCCTTCCATCTCGGAGATATGACCTACTCACTCAGCAGTTCTACCTATGTTCTCAAGGTAAGATCTGGAGCCAGGAACAAATATGGGTGAACACCAATGTTTAGATAAAACGTGGAGGGTCAAAGGTGTGAAAAAATAAACTTTGGAGGGATTTTTGAGAGCTGGTGATTAAATCAAAGGTGTAACAGCCATTGGGAAGCAGTTCACGATGCTGCATTATTAGGTATTACTCAGGCATCTTGATGATTTACTTCCTTTTGGTTGCATTGTTTTCTCTGCAGCATTCAAACTATGGGAAAGGGTTCTGCACTGTGGCATTCTCGGCTATTGACATTCCTCCTCCTCTCGGCCCTCTCTGGCTTCTGGGTGCAACTTTTATTAAGCAGTACTACATTGAATTTGACCGGCAGAACAATCGGATCGGTTTTGCTACATCGTTCTGACAAGTCCCACTTTGGAAGATGCTCACATTTGAGAGATTGAACTTTGAAAGAGAATCGCTTGATAACAGATTCTATTATACAGTAAACATTTGGGTTCCTCTTAGTTGTAACATTTTGAACCCCTTAATTTCTTTCTTAAAAAGACAGATAATTACGAAGGACTTTCAGTTTATTTTGCATTTAAACTCATTTCTGCTTAGCTTCATCTGCTGGATGAATCATTTTGCAATGTCACCATGGCTTGGATTAGTATCAAACTAACTTCCAAATATTAGCTCCATTTGAAGATGCTTGTTTAGGATACAGACGTCACCTCCCTGTGATGTCCATAGTCTGTCTTCATTTTCTTACAAGTGTCATGCAGAGACTCCAGAGTGAAACTTCATCCTCCTACTGAAGAGAACTAAAATCTTTTGGTTCCGCCTATATTCTGATCACAACATTAAATGGGCCTTTTCCCACTTTGTGACCTTTTTCTTCAGAAAGATAGTATTATAGGAAAAGACAAATGTATTGCAATGCATGAAATGTGGCGTAATTGTTACTTGTCTATAAACTGGATAATCAATCAGAGATATTATCTTCCTGAAAATAGTACGGCTTAAGGCAGCATGAAGCAAAAAAGAGTGCTTCTCACATTGATCCTATTATTCTTCAAAATGCTACAATGTTTCACTTTTTTGTTACAGATTGAAAAATCCATTACTTTGAAACCAGAAATGTTTTCCACTAGTTTTAGGTTGGGTCATTTCTATATAACAAAAAAGGGCATACAGATTCAAAGGGCAAAATGTGATTCAGTGAACATATAAATCCATCCTTAGCAGTTGATAGGAATCTCTTGAAGCAGCTTTGCCTTTTCCTGGGACCAAAAACAGCCACACAATCCTGGAACAAGATGAGTTGAGTTTAAGGTGTTCTCAACAGGTGCTATAAGTGTACCCATATGTTCTCAGAATGCCATTTTACCCTATAGCCACATCTCTGCATGCACGGGCAAAGATGCATATACAGACTTACATACATTTATGAACGGTTCCTAACAATTTCCAAACTCTTTAATTTTGTGCTTATCTTTAACTTGGATATCCTCAAATGAAACACTGTCCTCTATGTGCAGTCACATGATGTTTCAACATGTATCACTCCTTTTTACCTAAAGGTTTATTTTAATGCTTTTTAATTTAATAAAGATTATCTATCTATAAAAAAGAAACAGAAGACTTTTGTGAAGCTCTTTTATCTTTGTTTTTTGGTAGTTTTACACTAAATATGCCTCATTCCACTTTCCTTGCCTCATGGAGGAAAAGATTACAGTATTTTTATATTTAAATTTAATCTTTCCCTCCGTGAAAGGGGACTTCAGGCTTGGAATCTTATACTGTCCTTTCACAACCAGAAATGTCCCCAAATCCCTGGGAGAAGATATATGGTCAGCACAGATTTAATCACATTCACAGGGGCTTCCCTGAATCACAGTTTTGCTATTAGAGTGGAAAGTCGGTTATGTTCAAATTAATAATGGCTACTATTTGACAGGAAACATAGTCTGCAACGCCCATCAACCAAAATCAGTTTGCAGATTTAAAGGAATTCCTTCCATCAGTCTGAGAGGAAAAGCTGCCTCTCTCTTGTTCCCTGGAATAAAAGTTCAATTATTTAGTAATGGAAATATAGAATGGCTTTTCCAATAGTTCTTGTTCATCTTCCCATCTAAGAATCTCTTAGATATTATTCTATATAATTTATCACAGCAGAAATTTGCTGCTAAGTCTAATTACCACTTTCTTTATTTACCTGCCTTTATTTACCTGCCTTTATTTACCTGCCTTTAAATAAGGATGATCTCAGGTTGGACGGATTTAGCTGGCTTTGACTAAGATGGATTTGAGTCCAAACCAACAAACCAGATTTTACACCCTATATATGGTGGGATGTAATTCTCCAGAATTAAATCAATGCTGAGTATTTCTATCACCTAAACCATCCATTATCACCTCTACCAATAAGTGACAGGACAATTTCCTGTCTGCCAATGTGTATGACCTAAAGATGATTTTGGAAGGAAGCCACTAGTGACCTGCAACCAGGAGATATTAGCAATTCACACTATTCCCAACAAGGCAATTAAGCAAACTGACCCCCACAAAGAAAATAGGACAATTATAGCAGTTCTAATAAAAGTAATTAGACTCATTCCATTTTAAGAAGGGAGGGGGAAAATAATTCTCTGTAGCTTGATGACACTTATTCAATTAATTGAGTCTGAGTTAGTTAGCTGGATATTTAGGATTTTTTTTCTCCCCTGTACAAAATCACATACTGTACTTTGAACGAAATTTACTTCAAAGTATTTTTTTTTGCAGTATGTTAACATTTTCCTTAATCAAGATTTAGTGGTTACAATATACTGAATCTTGTTCCCACAAAAAACTTTTGAGGAGAACCAGCTTCTTGCCATTTCTCTTTAAATGCAACTATGTTCACTCATTATATTTCTCTACAAACAAATAAGATCCCTGTTATATGGAAAATTAACATGCTGGACAGAGGGGAGGATTTTAATGAAGGTGGCTATTGATAGATCATCAAAATAAGAACAACAAAACTACAGAATGAAAAAGGAATAGGCATCTGCATATGATGATAAATATACAGATACATTCTGGCATAATTGTTATTTAAATAAACGAATAACAGAATTCATTATACTGAGGAAGAATGGCCACCTTTGAAACTGAGGACTTATGGCAAACTTCAGAATGCATTTATACTTATTAGATTGATTTTTAAACCAGATATGATCTTGAATAACTATTTGCAGAGTAAGGCATCTAGACCAAGGTATTCTTTAATAGGTCAGTTGTTGGAATTTTTAATGTGTCTGTTTTCTACATTCAGTCATGAGAATTTTTCCTGCTCACTCCTCCAAGTGATACAGACCAAAAGACACACATTAAGCACATCTTCTGTTGCTTCTGAAAGCTACTAGGTTTCAATCCACTGAAAATGGCAGCTTTCAAAAAACTGAACTATTTCAGTTGCAGTTTACATAATTGAAAACACTGACCATCAATAATAGGACCACATGCTACTACATTACTCTTGGCATAGCTTTTAATCATAGGTCACTTACCTTTAGGTCACTTTTCACCACTCCAAAATAATTTCCTGATCTATGTAATTTCATGTATTGTTTATATTTAGCAGTTGAAATTATTTCTACCTTTTGCAAAAAAAGAGTGACATCTCAGTATTCCACTGTAAAATTATGAATCATATCTCTTTTCCCACTGACAACAAATCTTGCCTTATTGCATCTCCCCAAATTCAGCTCAAGTACCATTTTATCTACATGTCTTTTAAGGGAAAGGATGGCTCAGCAGCCACTCTCGTATTTGTTGCTTGCCCCACAAATATACACCATCCAAGTAATTCTACTTCAAAGTACAGCTAGGATTGATCTGGAGTGTTTTGACTGTAAATCTTACCATTGTCTTCACTCATATTGTAACCCACAGAAACAAAGCTAGAGCAAAACTGACAAGATTTATCTCTGGTCCCCTTTTCTCTGCAATTATTTTATGGTTGAAATGATGGGAAAATATTAATTTTTCTTTTTTGTGTAGCGAAACCGCGCCCACCCAATTGCCAGCAATGGAAAAGTAGTCACAATATGTCATGACACATCATGTGATGCTGCGAGTTTGACAACACTGTTGTAGGAGGAATGGGCTTGACAGAACTGTTTTTGTGGATCCAGGACTGTCCTTTTTCCCTTCACAAAGAACAAATGCAATAGAGGTAGTCCTTGACTTGTGACCATTTGTTCAATGACCGAGTTATAATAGCATTGAAAAAAGTGACTTAAGACTGATCCTTACTTATGACGGTTGCAGTGTCCACATGGTCACATAAAAATTAATGCATTTAGCAACTGGCATAGATTTACAAAAAGTTGCAATGACCTGGGTTCATATGATCACCACTTAATGCCTTTCCAGGGTGCTCCAGGTCTCCAAGCTGAGCATAGCCATAGGGGAAAAAGCCGATTTGAAGCAATCAGATTTCCTACTGTCCTACGAGTCTATGGAGATTCTCAGTCATACAGGTCATGGTTGCCCCAAAGGTGCTTTTTCAGGAGGCAACTGGCTTTGTTTTTCTTTGCACTCTCCTTCTTCACCCGCAACAAGAGGCTCTTTAGTTCTTCTTCACTTTCTACCATTAGAGTGGTATCATCTGCATATCTTAGGTTGTTGATATTTCTTCCAGCAATCTTAATTCCAACTTTTGATTCATTTAGCCCTGCTTTTCTCATGATGTGCTCTGCATATAAGTTAAATAGGCAGGGAGACAGTATACAGCCTTGCCGGACTCCTTTCCCAATTTTGAACCAATCCGTGGTTCCGTGTCCAGTTCTCACTGTTGCTTCTTGGCCCACATATAGGTTTCTCAAGAGACAAATAAGAGGGTCTGGTATGAATTTCTGTTCCTCGTTCTTGAATCCATGCCAGCAAAAAAGAAGAAAAGCATATGTTTATATTCCCTTGCAAAGAGTAACACTGCCTTGGAAAAGGCCTGTTCTAAGCTGCTTCTAAACCTGGATTCCAGAACTATCTTCACACTTAAATAGCTAAGGGCAAACTCAGTTTGGAAATCAATTGAGATATTTTTCTCCGTAATGAAGACCCATTTTTTTCCTACATCCATTTCCAAGAATGTGACAGAGCTCAAAGCAAGGCTCCTCAGCCCGGTCTGTGAGCCCCCAGATACTCCTCTGCCACCATGAGATCTTGACAAGCAAAACCAACCATTGCCCTACAAATGGGGGCCTTGTTGGGTAGCAGATGTAGATATGCAGTAGATGATGAGTGATTTATTATTACAGTGTTTTATACTGGCAAGAAAAGTGAGGGATGCTTTTGAGACATGCATACTAAGCAACACCTTTGGGCTTAGGTCACAGGTCTGCAACCCGCGGCTCTGGAGCCGCATGCGGCTCTTTCAGCCATCTCCTGCGGCTCCCAGTCGTCTGCCATTTGCAGGCAAAAAAAAAAAAGTGGGACTAAAAATGTTCAACCAATCAATTCAAATATGCAGGGCAGATGCATATCTCGCCTTGGCTCCACTCTTCAGTCAAACCCTGTTCTGTGCATGCGCGCATGTATGCGCATGCATACACATTTTTTTTGCGGCTCCCAGTTTTTCATTTTGTGAGGGAACCGGTTCCGAGTGGCTCTTTCACTGTTTCAGGTTGCTGACCCCTGGCTTAGGTAATATGTACTTTGATTGGGGGTTGGATGGGCTTCCACCACAGAGAGCAATATACCTGGGCCTGCTGAAGCTCAAGATCCTGTCCCCCCCCCTTTTTTTAAATTTTTTCTTCAACAAGTGGCATTAGTAATAAACAAGTGTGGCTAAAGGTCTCTGGGAAGCTTCCATTTCACTAAGTCCCTGGAGTCTGAGTAGCTATGTTGCTGCATTCAAAATGCCATTGAGGAAGACAGATGCGGACTCAGGCCTTTGGGGAAAGCTCACTCCGTTATGATAAAGTGAAAATAAACCATGTCCTGGTGTCATGCAGAGAATTCTACTGGTTCTATTTTTTTTCTACTAGTTCTAATTCACTAAAAAGTTCCATTTAGCTTATGAGTAGATTTTAGAGGGATATTGTTATTAATTTTAGTGTTAGTACTTTGTATGTATTTATGTTAAAGGGGAGTTAAAGCACATTATGAATTTGGTTAATTTTATATTATGGATAATTTTTAGTTAGAATATGATTATTATATCTATAACCCTGTATTTAGCTCTGGGAAGCGGGGGGGAAAGGGGGTGGTTTGGGGTGGGTGGGTTTTGGGGATATGTATTGTAAAATCTTTTTTTGTAAAACTCTTTAATAAAAAAAGAAGGGACATTTGCTTTCATTTCTTTTAGAACAAGAAAGAATGTTGATAATGTTCTTATGAGTAAAATAAAATATGCTACATGTATATACAGTATATGTACACACATACGCACACACACACATATATAGGGAAGTGTGGCAATCAGGATTTGAGTGGTTGAATGGTGTGTGACATAAACTATCTACCCCCACCTACAACTGAATAAACTTAGAAACACTTCCTAATATTATTCCCGCTCTATGACAGGGTCCACATAAAATAAACTTGCACTACTCTTTCTGTGAAGTGATTCTTCACAGCACCTCTTTCTTGTCATTTTGAGGTTATTACCCCCATGTTCTTGCTATTTGCTTAATACTGAAAATAGTGCCTTCTAGAATCTTACGCACACCTTTAATATATTTAAAGGTTTCAATCATGTCCCCCGCCCTGTCCCTTCTGTTCTCCAGACTGTACATCTTCAGTTCCTCCAATCTCTCCTGATACATTTCGTCCCACAGACCTTGCACCAGAGTCTGGAGATGAGCGACATTTATGTTGTTTGCCTTTGGACTCACTCAATCTTATAAAAAAAAATTAAGTGAGGTCTCCAGAACTGTATTCCAAATGGGGTCTGACTAAAGCCCAATGTAATGGGATCAGGGACCGCCTCTTTCCTGCTGGCGATCCCTCTAGTGACAATCCCAGAATTTTGTTTGTCTTCACAGTTGCCTTGCACACTGTTTACTCATTTTGCAGTTATCTGCTGTGAGCACCCCTAAATCCTTTTCTTCTGTTGTTTGGTCTAACATTGTACCCCAAATACTGTACACTGCCAGTGGGTTCAATTATTGGTTTAGGAAGTACATTTTTGAAGGAATATTTTGCTAGATGGCTAATAGAAAAAGCACTCATCACTGCAAAGGCTACAGCAGATGGAAAAGGAGGAGGGGACTATGATCACTGTTATTGACTGGGGAGAAATGATAAACCCAACCCCCTGTTTGGTATGATTCTGAAAGGATGCAGGATTGTTGGTTATGATTCTCTACCCAATTTGGCTGGGTGCCCTCAGCAAGCAGGTTCTCAGCAAGCCTGGGGAGTCTGGCAGAAGGATCATTACAAATTTATAAATTGTCAAGTATAATCAAATGGAAAAAAGCAGTGGGAAAATAAATGGGAAAGGTCATCTATAAAGTGCCAGGGGAAAAATACTAATGCTATGAGTTCTCTAGGATACAGTAGTTTGTTTATATATGCATGCACACCTTTGGCTTCTGCACCAATGACATCTGTTGTGGATTAGGTGTTCTCCTTACAATCATTCATGCCTTGGTTACCACATGAAGCAGTCCATGAAGACACCCCCTCCCCAAACTGAGGCTGTTACAAAATGCTGTGCTGTGGGCAATTATGGGCACTCCTTTAAGTGTACAGGTTATACCTGTGCTCCACAAGTTTCCACTAGATCTGGGTAAGGAACCTTGGCCTTGGCTCTTTTATGACTTGTGGACTTCAATACCCAGAATTCCTGAACCAGCAATGCTGACTCAGGAATTCTGGGAGTTGAAGTCCACAAGTCATAAAAGAGCCAAGGTTCCCCATCCCTGCACCAGGTTGTGCTTCCAAATTCAAATCTTGTGGTCACCTGCATGTTTGGGGCCTAGCAAGGTAATCTAAATAGTTAACATTTGACTCATATCTTCCCTTGCAGAAAGCTAACAGAGAGCGAGAGAGATCCTGTAGCTCAAGAGGTAAAAATACTGCCCAATATGCAATCAGCCCAGGTTCGAATCTCAGAAGGGTATGACTGACTGATGAAGACTAAAGAGTCAGAAATGCATCTTAGTCTCCCTTAATTCTTTGTTAGTAATTTACACAAATATATGAACTGTCCGGTGTGACTACAGCCTGTTCGATGGCCTTTGAGATAAGGCTGAAAACAGGAAATAAAGATTTGCCCCATGTTTGGGGCCTAGCAAGGTAATCTAAATAGTTAACATTTGACTCATATCTTTCCTTGCAGAAAGCTAACAGAGAGCGAGAGAGATCCTGTGGCTCAAGAGGTAAAAATACTGCCTAATATGCAATCAGCCCAGGTTCGAATCTCAGAAGGGTATGACTGACTGATGAAGACTAAAGAGTCAGAAATGCATCTTAGTCTCCCTTAATTCTTTGTTAGTAATTTACACACACACACACACACACACACACACACACACATATATATATATTCTTAATTAGTTTCTCATCTGAAGTTAACAAAGTATTATCAAATGTTGTTTGTTCTTTATAAAATCTATACAGTTTAACGTCTTTTTCATATCTAGTTTGCATTTGTAAATGTGCCTACCACAAGTTGATACCCTGATTTTCCAGTTCTTGTTTAGATTTTAAATTCCCTTCAGAATTTAGAATATCTCTATATATCCAGATTTTTTCAAAGTCCACCAAATTTGGGTGTACAAATACTTCCATAGTTGACAACCACCCTGCAATTTTCAAGTATATTTTACTTTTTATTTTTTCCATTATTTATATTTAGGTATAGTCGATCTAGTAATCCTCTGTTCTCTGGCAATTCCTTCACCTTCTTGTTCAAATTTCTCTTTCTGTTCTCCAGTTTGTATAGTTACTTCTTGGATTGTCTCTTCCATTTGTTTCTGTTCCTTACTCTCCTCTTGTCATTGTTGCACTCCTTCATCTAGAACCGCTCAATTTCTTGCTTTGAAGTCTTCTGCTTTCCAGAATGAATCCAGTCAATACCTTGTATTATTCCAGTTGATTAAAATGCCTTCTGACATTAGCCATCTAAAATTTATGCCTTTTGCATTCAGCTTTGTAGTTAAAAAAGTGTTTAAATCTTTTATTATCTCTCACTCTCTTAGGTATCTGTTTTAAGACTACAATTTCTTTATTTCTGTATTGTAATGGCTGATCTCTCACTTTTCTCAGTACTTCATCTCTTGTTGTTTTCTTTATGAATCTTACATGTACTTCTCTAGGTAATCTATTTCTCCTTGCATAGGAAAAATATTCATTCGAAATATTTTGTCTATCTCCATTTGCATCTCTGCTCTGTTTGCTTTCAAAGCTTCTGCCAAAAGCTCAGTGATCACAACTGCTATGTTTTCTTCTCTGTCTGCAGGGATATTTTAAAATCTCAAGTAGTGTTCCGCTTTCTCCATTTCCAAGATTGCAACTGATCCTTCTAAATTTTGATTTGCTTGTTCTAATTTTTCATTTTCTTGCAATAATATTTCCATTTTTTATCAATATCATATGATTAATTTTTCCATTTTCCAAATTCTTTGTACATTTTTGACAATCATTTGCTGATGAACTTCAAATTGTGCCTTTATATCCAAAAATTCTTCACTTAATTTCTCAAAATTACTTTGTGTCTCTTCATGGTTTCTTTGCATTCACTCTTGAATCAATTTTAGTGTAGCCTGATTTTCATTTTGGGCAGTGCTTATTTTCTCACGCTGCAGCATTGTTTCAATAGATCCCTGGGTTGTTGGGCTAGATATTCCAACAGAAGATGCAGAATAAGTCTTTTTCATAAGTCTGGTAATGTTTGATGTACTCATTTTTCAGCCAACAGTCTTAGAATAAAATACAAAATGTAAAAAGGAGCCAACTGCTTTAGGCCAAATCCACCTCCTCCAGTCGAGTCTCAGATGTAAAGCGTTCACTGTCTCCAAATAGTTCCTGTTTAGTTATATCCAGAGTCAACAATATAGTTATGAGAAGTCTTTTCCATTGTAGACTCATGCCAAGGGACTTTGTTTACAGCAGGTGTTCTTCAAGGTCAAATATTTCCAAAGATTTTTTTTTAGTATTTAATAATACTGTAGATTCTTCTTTCACCACTAGATGTCCTCAGTGCTTTTTTTCTAAAAAAAAAAAAAGTGCCAGAACTCTTATCTTGGCAGGCACACGAGGTGGGGGGGCAGCGCTGCTGTGGCAGGATGCCCCCCCCCGGGGCTGGAGCTTGGTGCCTGGTGCTGTGGGAGCAGCGGGGCTGTGCAAGCTACATTAATTGAACACATGGCACACATCACAAATCAGATTCCTCTTTAATGCACTATTCCTTTGCATGACCGTAGGACATATAGAAATGCAATTACGTTCTTAGGCTTCCAAAGCATTCTTCCTTATCTTCCTGGTACATTGATCACCATAAAAATACTCAAGGTCTGTTGGCATAAGAATAAGTATGGTATTTAAGGAACGCAATAGAAAGCATTCACAATGTACAATGTATTTAAATTTCATTTTGTTTGAGGCAACTTCTTATAAAAGAATTGCCATTAATTTGTTTTAATTAAATAATTTAAAACAATTTTTCACTTGATTTCAAATTAAACGAATTATATTGGTTGACAATGAGATTTTTTTAGTACAATTGCCAAATGCAATAAACTGGCTGTCAACTCCTCGTCTTCGCCGGATCGACAAGCCCACAGGAAAAACCACGACGAAGTACGGATGACTGGAAAGAGTACCTTTAATAGCAGGACCTCTATACCTTAACAAAGTCAGCGTTGAGAGCCACACGCTCTCAACGCACCTTTTATTCTGAACCTGTAACTAGGTAGCAGCCCCACCCCTAGACTCCACCCCTCCCCCGTGCAGACCAGCATCCGCCTGGCCTGCGTAAATACTCCACCCCCCTACTCCTTCAACCCACGCCCAGCTCCCTCCACCGGCACCGTGCTTCCCAGCGTGAAGGTAAGTACAAGCCCATCCCCCTCCTAACACCCTGAGCGTGCTCCCCTCCACCACTGCATCTCCCCGCGCCACCCCCATGACCCCCTGGCAGCCCCCAAGGTCCGGGTGCAGCTGTTCAGCACCCCGCGTCGCTGCCGGCGTGTCCGCAGTAACAGCCACCGGGTCCGTAAGGCCATCGCCCATAGTCACAACCGCCAGGCCGTCGTCAGCTCCAGAAAGTGTTGTGCTGCTTCCGCGGCCGTCCGTGGCTGTTCTGGGCCGTCGCTCAGCTGACCGAGCTGCGCGACTATCAGCGGGCATCCCTGGCCGCCCCTCAGTTTCTGCCCGCCTGTCAGCTGACTGCGTTGACCCCCCGGTAGTCCACACAAAGACGCAGGCCCCCGTCTTTCTTTTCCCTGAAAAGAACTGGTGCTGCCATCCGCGAGCGAGCTGGTTGTATGAACCCCCGTGCGAGGTTCTTGTCAATGTAGTTTCGGAGTTCTGTCATCTCCCGTGGGGTCATAGCATACATCCGGGGCTTAGGAAGTTTGACCCCCGGCTCCAGCTCGATCGCGCAGTCCGTCGGTCGATGGGGAGGCAGGAGGTCGCATTCCTGCTCGCTGAACACTTCGAGGAATTCGGCGTACTCTGGTGGTACGTGTACTTCTGCCCCAGCCCTGCACCTCTCCTCCAGCTTCCCTGGCGGGCCAGACGGCCCTGGCTGCTCATGATCAGGGGGCTGTGGCCCAACCCCTAGGCGGAGGTGTCGACAACCCCCCTCCCACCAGATGGTCGGGCCCCACCTGTCCAGCCACGTTAGCCCCAGAATCACCTCCTCCGTCATGGAGGGCACCACGATGAACCGTAACCGTTCCCAGTGCTCCCCCATATCCAGCCGCACGAGTTCTGTGACATGGGTGATAGGTACCCCCCCAGAAGGGACCCATCCACCTGCTGGAACCGTATTGGATTCCTTAGCCGTACCACCCTAACACCCAGTTTAGCCACCACCTTCCGGCTGATTAGACACCTCGTGCTGCCCGAATCAATCAAAGCCTTAACCACCACCACCTCCCCCGTGGCGGGGTTTGTTAACGTAACCGGGACTGCAAATGGGCTAACCGAGGCACTTACCATGGGGTCCTCCTCTGGTCTCTCCCCATGCCCGTACAACTCCACGTCTACATCGATGCCACTGTCCCCTTCCGTTTGGCCGTTTCCTCCTGGTGTTAACTCCACGGCCTGCCGAGAAGCCCGGGAACGCTCTGCAAAGCGCCCGGGGGTTGTGCCCCTTGCCGGGGTTGCTGCCGCGACCACCCGGGATGCAGGTATTGGGCAGGCGGCCACGCGGTGCCCTGGTTGATCGCACCTGAAGCACCGCAAAACGGACCGCGGGGGCTGGGCGGTAGGACCCAGCGACGAAGACGACGGCTTCTGCACCTGGCCCTGTGCCCTTGGCGGGACCTGACGGGAGTCTCCTACGGGCCGTACACGACGTTGACAACTCCGTAAGGCCACATCCAGCTCAACCGCGACCCGCAGCCAGTCTTGAAGCCTGGAAGGAATTCCCCGGACGATACAAGCCCGTAGGAGGTGATCATCCAGACCGGCCCGGAATTGGTGAACCAGCATCCTCTCTGGCCAGGAACTGAGCCTGCCGGCCACTTCACGGAAGTCCTGCACATAAACTGTCGCTGGACGGCCGTTCTGCCGCAGGCCAACGATCTCAGCCTCCGCTCGATGCGTGCGCGTCACATCCTCGAAGCGTATTCGCAGAGCTTCGAGGAAAAGGCCGACGTCCCCCAATTCACGGGCACGGTCGCCGTAGAGGTTCGCCACCCAAGCCGCCGCCTCCCCTTGCAATGCCGTAGTGACGGCCATCACCATCCCCCACTGGGATGTATACAAAGGACCATACTGGTCCAGATGGTGGATGGCTTGTCCAAGAAACAGGGCCAAACGATCGGGGTTGCCATCAAAGGTTACGGGCAGCGGTGGTGGGCCCCAGCCCGCAGGCCCTCCCCAAGGACCTGCCGGGCCTCCCAGCCCCTGTGCAACCCCTGGTTGTTGCCACCCCAGTATTCCTGCGGGTACAGCACCCCCCGGTCTTGTCTACCAGGTCCTGGGGGCCCCAAGTCAGGAGCAGCCGCCGGTCCCGGCAGCGGAAGGCCCGGGACCTGCGGGGTACCAGGAGCCTGCGGGGCCCGGAAGCGGGGACTCGCCAAGCGGAACCGGGTTTGGCTTCTGCGCTCCTGGTCGGCCCTGGTTTGTGTCCATCTACCGGTCTCCAGGTCGCTGTCACTAGGGGTCCACGGCCGAGGTTCCCCGAAATGGTCCCTCAGGATGTCCATCGTGTAGCTGCCAGGAGCCGTGGTGTAGCTCCACTCCTTTCCTCCTTCGTCGGTGGCACGACGCTCTCTCCACTCCCAGAGGGACCCCTTCCCTCTGGACGGTTGGTTCTGTCCAGCCGCTGGCCGACTCAAAACAGGGCTGAGCCACCAATCCCCAGGCTTCTCCTGAACAGCTGGTTCCGAGGCCTCAGCTTCCTTTGGCGCTGGTCCAAGGTCCCGGACCTTAGGCCGAACCACAGGTGGGGCCTCTGCCAAGTCCCCCCCCTCAGGAGGCACAGCAACCCCAGCTGGCCCCTCCTCTCCTGCCACAGGCACCCCACCCTGGGTCCCCTCAGCCATGGAGGCAGGCAGGAATCAAAGCCCAACAGAAGGAGCGCTGTGCTAATTGAACGCTGACTTACTGTCAACTCCTCGTCTTCGCCGGATCGACAAGCCCACAGGAAAAACCACGACGAAGTACGGATGACTGGAAAGAGTACCTTTAATAGCAGGACCTCTATACCTTAACAAAGTCAGCGTTGAGAGCCACACGCTCTCAACGCACCTTTTATTCTGAACCTGTAACTAGGTAGCAGCCCCACCCCTAGACTCCACCCCTCCCCCGTGCAGACCAGCATCCGCCTGGCCTGCGTAAATACTCCACCCCCCTACTCCTTCAACCCACGCCCAGCTCCCTCCACCGGCACCGTGCTTCCCAGCGTGAAGGTAAGTACAAGCCCATCCCCCTCCTAACACCCTGAGCGTGCTCCCCTCCACCACTGCATCTCCCCACACCACCCCCATGACCCCCTGGCAGCCCCCAAGGTCCGGGTGCAGCTGTTCAGCACCCCGCGTCGCTGCCGGCGTGTCCGCAGTAACAGCCACCGGGTCCGTAAGGCCATCGCCCATAGTCACAACCGCCAGGCCGTCGTCAGCTCCAGAAAGTGTTGTGCTGCTTCCGCGGCCGTCCGTGGCTGTTCTGGGCCGTCGCTCAGCTGACCGAGCTGCGCGACTATCAGCGGGCATCCCTGGCCGCCCCTCAGTTTCTGCCCGCCTGTCAGCTGACTGTGCCGGCGCGGGCCATCTCCCGGCTGGCTGCCCTGGCGTAGCCTTCCTGCAGCCACTCACGACCGCCCTCAGCCACCTCTCAGATTGCGGCACGCCCGTGGGTCCGGCGCTCGCCCGCCGGACAGCTGGAGGGTGTGGGCGCGGCTGGGCTCTCGGCGTCGCACGGCTACTCGCCCGCCGAACAGCTGGGGAGCTTGGGAGCGGCAGGGCCTTCGGCGTCGTGCGGCTGCTCGCCCGCCGGTAAGCTGGGGAGCTTGGGAGCGGCTGGGCCTTCGGCGTCGTGCGGCTGCTCACCCGCCGGTCAGCTGGGGAGCTTGGGAGCGGCCGGGCTTTCGGCAACGAACGGCTGCTCGCCCGCCGGTCAGCTGGGGAGCTTGGGAGCAGCTGGGCTTTCGGCGACGAACGGCAGCTCGCCCGCCGGACAGCTGACGAGTGTGGGCGTGGCCGCTGCTGTTGCTGAGGCCTGTGGGCCGAATCCCCCTCCCGGCAAGTTTGTCGAACCCGAAGGGCTCGACACTGGCTTTAGGTATATGTGTGCACTAATTATTTCAACATCAATACATTTTAACAACATATTCTAAATGTAAATGAATGCAAATACAAATTATACAATTTTTTGTGCAAAAATAAAACAAAATAACAGATTTTAGAGCTTTTATCATTAGTTATCCTTAGATAAAAAATAATTCCATCATCCAAAACTTTGTTATACTGTATTTAACAAACAGATGCTTTGGGATTAAAAAAAAGACTAAATTTGATTGTGTATCACCGGCATCCTGGGAAATTCCGATTATCCCATCTCTGGCCATGGGGGGTGAGCTATTACCCCCCGTAGATAGGGCGCGCAACTTAGGGGTCCTTCTAGATTCACAGCTCTCTTTAGAAGAGAATATCGGAGCTGTGACTAGGGGGGCCTTTGCCCAGGTTCGCCTGGTGCACCAGTTGCGACCATATCTAGACCGGGATGCCTTGCGTACAGTCACTCATGCGCTCGTGACTTCTCGTCTAGACTACTGTAATGCTCTCTACATGGGGCTGCCCTTGAAGTCCACTCGGAGGTTCCAACTGGTGCAGAATGCAGCTGCGCGAGCTGTGCTGGGGGTTTCCCGATACTCCCATGCTACACCTTTGCTCCGCGAGCTGCATTGGCTGCCGGTTGCCCTCCGGGTGAGATTCAAGGTGTTAGTAATGACTTACAAAGCCCTACATGGCATGGGTTCGGATCAGCTACGGCAACACCTGCGGCCAGCGTCAACCTCCCTCCGTCCAGTGCGCTCCCACAGAGAGGGCCTCCTCAGGGTGCCTCCGATCAAAGAATGTCAATTGGTGGCCCCCAGGGGGAGAGCGTTCTCTGTGGGCGTGCCAGACTTATGGAACCGCTTGCCGGTTGAGCTCCGGATGGCCCCCGACCTTCGCTCCTTCCGGCGCGATCTAAAAACGTATCTATTTGAGCAGTCTGACCTGGTCTGATGGGTTAGGGTTGGGGTTTTAAATACGTCTTAATTATTGTTTTAATCTTGGGCATTTATTTAATCGCTTTTAACTTTTGTATCCTGTTTTGTATTTATTGCCCTGTACCCTGAGTCCTTCGGGAGAAGGGCGGTATAAAAATATAATAAATAAATAAATAAAATAAACATCTTCAGCGTTGTTTAGGGGATGTCTGTGTCAGAGCTTGGTTGTTATCTTGCAGATGTTTCATTACTTAAAATAGGTAACACCATCAGTGCTGCACGAACACAGTATGAGCACTGATTATGCTACCTAGTTTAGGTAATGAAATATCTGCCAAAATACAACCAAGCTCAGAGAGTACCGAGGACCTCTCATTTTCAACAATACATCTTCCCAAGACTCAGAGACCCTTTTTTTTTTTTTTGGGAGGGGACACTTTTTCTTTCTGGTAGAGAGAAGTGGCCAAAAATATAGAACCTCAGCATAATCCTGCACTGAATAATTTCAGCTCTCTTCAGAGCACATTCGTTCTTTCTTTGGTGTTGTTGAAAAATACTAAATGTTTTATTCCTTCCTTTTCTATGTTTTGTTTCACATCCACCTTCCTCTCTCTTATCCAAGTGTACTTTCAATGCCTCTGATATCATAGAATGGATATTCTATTTTTTTTCATTCCCCAACACCATTAATATGCAAATGTTTAAAACATAGTTTGTGGCTTAGCATGATTTATTATTGCTTAAATGTGGCTTAGTACGATCTGTGTTTTTAAGCAGACAAATCAAAAGGAAAACAGGTAACATCATACAGTTTCCCGAACAGTAAAATTCATATGACCAAATATATGTTTTATGAATGGCTTGTGGGGTTTCATAAAGAGTGTGAGATGTTATGATTGAAAATCTGTGTGTTCAGCATGGACTAGCAGTTCAGCTACATTTACCACAGTTGTGGATAATCCACTGTTGATACATAGTTCTCATTTATTGACTGCCTTGTACAGTGACCATTTGCAATTACGACTAAGATGAAAAAATAACTATATGACCATTCTTTGTATTTACAACCTTCTGTAAAGCAAAGGAAAGCTGAAGAAAAATGATAACCACAGTTGCAGTTTTACTTAGCAACTGCTTTGCTTAATGAACTAAGTTGCTGTGGTTGCTATGATGGCTAAACAAGGACTACCTGTAATTTTATTAGCACACTACCAGATTTCTATAGGTCCTGGGCAGCAAAGGCCAAGTTGGGAGGCTCTTGCAAGTCTCTGAGTGAACAGGAGTCCTACAACTGGTAGCAAAGGAATTGACAGGGATGTCCAGGCTGATGCGCCAATTCCCTAAAAATTAAATTTTACATTTGAGGGTTAAATCCTTTTTGCAGTTAGTGATGGCAATTGGAATGTTTCCTTCCAGTGTATAGAAGTATGCATTCTCTGATTAATTATGGTTTTAAATTATCTTTGGCATGCAACTTGGGCCATAGGAATATATTTCACTGATAAAAGTTTTATGGTTATATTCATATCAAAGATTAATTAAAACTGGTGGAATGAATATGTGGGTATGTGAAAATTTGTCCAGTGATTTCAATATCAATCTATGTCATTAAAAAGTTTTACCCATGCATAAAAGACCTTTGCACCATCCCTTTGTGGCCTTTAGCTTGGTCTGAAAAACTAACTTGGGGGGGCAAAGATCCTTGCTCACAAGCATAATATTTCAAGGCACCCTGTGGGAAAATAAACAGAATCGATGCAAAAGTGTCCTAACATCCTCCAAATTGCTAAAAACGATGGGAGGTTGTATTGATGAACAGAAGGCAGAATGTGATATTTCCTGCCTTCAACACAGTCCAAATATTTGCTTAAATTGAACAATGAACAATCAGGTGGTTAATCCATACAGCAGTAGGGCCAGTCTCTGTTTGTTTATGTATACTTCTTGGATTGTCTATTCCATTTGTTTCTGTTCCTTACTCTCCTCTTGTCATTGTTGCACTCCTTCATCTAGAACCGCTCAATTTCCTGCTTTGAAGTCTTCTGCTTTCCAGAATGAATCCAGTCAATACCTTGTATTATTCCAGTTGATTAAAATGCCTTCTGACATTAGCCATCTAAAATTTATGCCTTTTGCATTCAGCTTTGTAGTTAAAAAAGTGTTTAAATCTTTTATTATCTCTCACTCTCTTAGGTATCTGTTTTAAGACTACAATTTCTTTATTTCTGTATTGTAATGGCTGATCTCTCACTTTTCTCAGTACTTCATCTCTTGTTGTTTTCTTTATGAATCTTACATGTACTTCTCTAGGTAATCTATTTTTCCTTGCATAGGAAAAATATTCATTCGAAATATTTTGTCTATCTCCATTTGCATCTCTGCTCTGTTTGCTTTCAAAGCTTCTGCCAAAAGCTCAGTGATCACAACTGCTATGTTTTCTTCTCTGTCTGCAGGGATATTTTAAAATCTCAAGTAGCGTTCCGCTTTCTCCATTTCCAAGGTTGTAACTGATCCTTCTAAATTTTGATTTGCTTGTTCTAATTTTTCATTTTCTTGCAATAATATTTCCATTTTTTATCAATATCATCTGATTAATTTTCCATTTTCCAAATTCTTTGTACATTTTTGACAATCATTTGCTGATGAACTTCAAATTGTGCCTTTATATCCAAAAATTCTTCACTTAATTTCTCAAAATTACTTTGTGTCTCTTCATGGTTTATTTGCATTGACTCTTGAATCAATTTTAGTGTAGCCTGATTTTCATTTTGGGCAGTGCTTATTTTCTCACGCTGCAGCATTGTTTCAATAGATCCCTGGGTTGTTGGGCTAGATATTCCAACAGAAGATGCAGAATAAGTCTTTTTCATAAGTCTGGTAATGTTTGATGTACTCATTTTTCAGCCAACAGTCTTAGAATAAAATACAAAATGTAAAAAGGAGCCAACTGCTTTAGGCCAAATCCACCTCCTCCAGTCGAGTCTCAGATGTAAAGCGTTCACTGTCTCCAAATAGTTCCTGTTTAGTTATATCCAGAGTCAACAATATAGTTATGAGAAGTCTTTTCCATTGTAGACTCATGCCAAGGGACTTTGTTTACAGCAGGTGTTCTTCAAGGTCAAATATTTCCAAAGATTTTTTTTTTAGTATTTAATAATACTGTAGATTCTTCTTTCACCACTAGATGTCCTCAGTGCTTTTTTTCTAAAAAAAAAAGTGCCAGAACTCTTATCTTGGCAGGCACACGAGATGGGGGGGCAGCGCTGCTGTGGCAGGATGCTCCCCCCGGGGCCGGAGATTGGTGCCTGGTGCTGTGGGAGCAGTGGGGCCTGCTAATTCCATCATCCAAAACTTTGTTATACTGTATACTAAAAATAGTCAAGGTCTGTTGGCATAAGAATAAGTATGGTATTTAAGGAACGCAATAGAAAGCATTCACAATGTACAATGTATTTAAATTTCATTTTGTTTGAGGCAACTTCTTATAAAAGAATTGCCATTAATTTCTTTTAATTAAATAATTTAAAACAATTTTTCACTTGATTTCAAATTAAACGAATTATATTGGTTGACAATGAGATTTTTTAGTACAATTGCCAAATGCAATAAACTGGCTTTAGGTATATGTGTGCACTAATTATTTCAACACCAATACATTTTAAATGTAAATGAATGCAAATACAAATTATACACTTTTTGTGCAAAAATAAAACAAAATAACAGATTTGAGAGCTTTTATCATTAGTTATCCTTAGATAAAAAATAATTCCATCATCCAAAACTTTGTTATACTGTATTTAACAAACAGATGCTTTGGGATTAAAAAAAAAGACTAAATTTGATTGTGTATCACCATGGCATTAAAACAAAATTCGAACAGTGTATGAAAAATAAAGGTTCCCTAAACGTCTGCTGGCTATATCCATACATTTTTCTTTATAGATTAAATAGAAGGGATGTAGTGGCTCAGTGGGTTAGGACGCTGAGCTTGTCGATCAGAAGGCTGGCAGTTTGGCGGGTCGAATCCCAAGTGCCGCGTAACAGAGTGAGTGCCTGTTACTCATCACAGCTTCTGCCAACCTAGCAGTTCGAAAGCACATAAAAATGCAAGGAGAAAAATAGACACCACTACGATGGGAAGGTAACAGCATTCCGTGTGCCTTTAGCGTCTAGTCATGCCGGCCACATGATCATGAAAACATCTTTGGACAAGCGCTGGCTCTTCGGCTTTGAAATGGAGATAAGCACCAGCCCCTAGAGTTGGAAACGACTAGCATGCATGTGGGGGGGAACCTTTACCTTTACCTTTTTAAATAGTTAGTCCTTCTTTGAATCAATCTGAATTCAATTTTTAAATGTTTTTCTTATATTCCTTAAATATCTTCCCATTTTATAGTTGCTCACCGCCTTTAGATCTCAATCCTTCTGGGGTCTTTACTTTTTAGCTCTTCCCCATCAGGGATTCAACATCTTGTAATCCAAAAGGAAAAGGAAAAAAACACTGGCTCACTCAGCTTCAGCACGCTGTTGACAATCAGCTGTTTAGCGGAGCGCCACAGCTCCTCGCTTTCCTACTGGCTGGCAACGACTTGGGCTGCCTTGGCTCACCCAGCACCCTTTCCTCCATCCTCGCAGAGGATTTCTTCAGTCTGCTCCGATTGACTGCCACCTGATTCGAGCTCCTGGAGTGTCCCTCCTTCTTCTTTCCCTCCAAGGCAACTTTCCAACCTTTTAAGGGTCGCTGGGCAAAGTGAAATTGGGCTGGGAAGTTGGAGTCCTGGCTTCTTACACCCATCTCATCGGCCGCTCTCTTTGTGTTTGATTGTAATGCAGTAGTTGTAAATATCTGTAGCTCAGGTGTAGGATGAGGGTGAAGGTTCATTCACCGAATTTGTTAGTTGGTTTCTGAATGTTTTGTTGCCAGTCTAGGTAACAGTCTAGATTTAACTTACGCATGCCCAAGATGGCGGACGTGCTGGGCTGAGCTCCGTGGAGTGTTTCCAGTTTTGGCGTCCTTACCAGTCTTCTGGGGTTCCTGCGAGCCCGTGGAGATGTTTTTCCTCTGTGTCGTGGCTCGGAGAGTTGATTGAACTGAGAGTGAAGAAGAGTCAGCATGTTGTTGGAGTTGCAGCCCTCCATTTTCCATCTAAGCTTCGGTGTCTTCATCTCGGAGGTCCCGGTGGAGCTGGGAGGAGCCGCGGCCTGGAGGGCTCCGAATGGTGGATCCTCGGGGCCGATAGAGCCGCGGCCTAGAGTGGCCTCTGATACCCCCGTATGCTTTGTAATGGAGGTTGACTCGGCGTTGGGATAGAACGGTGGAGTGATCGACAGCGAGCGGAATGGGGAGCGCTTTGCTGGCTCGTGGCCTCTGCGCGGTCTGTGGAGGATTGTTTGAAGTTACTTTTGCCTGTTCTCGACCGGGGAGACCTGCGGCTGGCATGGGATTGCCTGACTTCTGGTGCTGTGTGTGGCTGGCTGGGCGACGTGCTTTTTGCCTTCCGGTTTTCAGCTCCCTGCATTGGGGTCCATCTATCTGCCGTCCGGTGTCTCCTGCTCTCCCTGCTTTGCTCTTCCCACCTTGAGATGAACCGTACTCTCCAACCTAACTATGGTTACCCTCAGATTAAGCCTGATAACTGCTGCTCTTCTCATTCTTTCTCTATGGTCCCTACTGTAGCAAGAAGGTCTTGGACGAGCCTCCGTGAGAGGGCGGCTCGTATGTGTTATCATCGATACCAACCAATTACCATCTGCTGCCTCCCTAGAGGTGAGAGATCTAGGGAGGTATGCCTTACTGAGTTGGTATTTGTCCATCCCATGATAGATACGGGCCCTTCGTGAGAGGGAGGTGCCTGTTCTATTTTGGAAGTCATCTGATTGGTACCCAGCTCAGTGGCAGGGACCTGGTGAATTGGACACTCTTGACCTTCCAGCTTTTCAACTTTAGACTGATGGACTGCCTGACTGGACTCCCCCGGACTAATGGTTTTATCTTGCTCCAGCACAGCCCTATTGGCGCTCAGGGGTGCCCCCCTCTCCTGGGCGCGACCCGCCTTCCTTTCCATCGTTCCTCTTGATGACGGGCCCAACTATTGGGACCCCGAGAGATGGCTGGGCATGGACAGGAGCCTCCTTTCCAAATCTAACAAGAGGCCTCTGGTGTGTTTTTTAGCAAAATATTTGTGGGGTTAGGGAGGGGGGTGGGTTTACAGGTTTGGTTGGAAACTAGGGGGGTTCCACCAACCATTTCTCAGACCAGGTCGGGGATCGATCGTGCCATGGTGGGGGTTGGGCTGGGGGCCTACGGGGCCCCAGAGCGGGGTGTGGGATTGCCTATTCCCACAGCGGTAGGGAATGGCCGCAGGTGTATGAACAGAGGGCCATATCAATATCTGGGAGTGCGTCCCCGCTGTCTCCAAGCGGTGATGCGCTCCGACCCTCTGATTTCAGCATGTGGTACCGGGAGTGAGGATGAGCAGCCACCTGAGCTCAGGCTTGTGTATTTCAATGCCAGGTCCGTAATGAATAAGGCACCTCTCATTCGTGAGTTGATTGAGGAGGAGCATGCGGACCTGGCTTGCATTACAGAGACCTGGTTGGGCCCAGAGGGCGGGGTCCCCCTGGTTGATCTTTGCCCATCAGGCTTCCGGGTGCTGCACCAGCCGCGGGCTCAGGGGCGGTGGAGTGGCAGTAGTTCTGAGGGAGACCTTATGTCTGCGGGAGGCCACCATAGTCCAGATAGTCAGGTGTGAGTCCCTCGTCCTGAGATGTGGCCCTAGAGCTCAGTTGGGCTTGCTGCTGATGTACGTTTTGCCTAGTCGTGTAGCAGCAGCCCTGCCTGAGCTTCTCGATATCCTCTCAGGGTTGGTGGTTGAGTTCCCCAAACTTATAGTTTTGGGTGACTTCAACCTACCATCCCTGGGGGGATCATCTGAGTTAGCTCGGGAGTTCATGGCTTCCATGATGGCCATGGACCTGATGCAGGTTATTCAGGGCCCAAATCATGGGGGGGTCACACACTCGATCTGGTTTTTCTATCTGGACAATGGTTAGATGATCTCAGGGGGGGTTCCCCAACTATTACACCCCTGTCATGGACAGATCATCATTTCCTGCAGTTGGTCTTCCGTTTTGCCACTCCCCGTCGTGGGGTTGCTGAGCCAATAAGATGGTTCCATCCTAGGCGCCTGATGGACCCTGAGCGGTTTCAGACGGCGCTTGGGCCCCCACCTGCCTCCTTTGCTCACAGCTCGGTCGATGCCCTAGTGGAAGCCTGGGAAAGGGCAGCCACAGAGGCACTCGACCAAGTTGTATCCATGTGGCCCTTGACCCGGCGCAGATCCCAATGGGCTCCATGGTTCTCCATGGAGCTCCAGGAGATGAAGCATCGGAGACGGGGCCTAGAGAGCTGTTGGAGATCCAGCCGATCCGAATCCGACCGGTTACGACTAAGGTCGTTTACGAGAACTTATCTCGTGGCGATGAGGGTGGCAAGGTCTAACCACTTTGCCACCCTCATCGCGTCCGCAGATAATCGCCCGGCTGCCCTGTTTAGAGTAACTCACTCTCTCCTTAATCAGGAGGTGAGGGAGGAACCCTTGCAGGGTCGAGCCAAGGAGTTTAGTCGATTTCTGTCGGACAAAATCGCTCGGATCTGGACCGGTCTGGACTCTAACTGGGCAGAGTCTGACGATGAGGATACGGGCAGCCTTGTCGATGTAATCTGGGAAGAGTTCGACCCTGTGACTCCTGAAGAAGTGGACAAGATCATGGGGAAGCTGAGCTCTACCACATGTTTGTTGGACCTGTGTCCCTCCTGGCTGACTTATGCGGCCCGGGATGGGACACGAGGCTGGCTCCAGGCAGTGATTACTGCCTCTTTGAGTGAGGGTAGCTTTCCCGCCACCTTGAAGGAGGCAGTGTTGAGACCCCTCCTCAAGAAGCCTGCCTTGGACCCAGCAATATTGAACAACTTTCATCCGGTCTTCAACCTTCGCTTTCTGGCGAAGGTTGTTGAGAGTGTGGTGGTACAACAGCTCCCTTTGTTCTTGGATGAAGCTGATTATCTAGACCCGTACCGATCGGGTTTCAGGCCCGGGTACAGCATGGAGACGGCATTGGTCGTGCTGGTGAATGATCTCTGGCGGGCTCGGGACAGGGGCTGCTCCTCTGTCCTAGTCCTTTTAGACCTCTCAGCGGCTTTTGATACCATCGACCATGGTATCCTGCTGCGACGTCTCAGGGGGTTAGGAGTGGGAGGCACAGTTCTCCAGTGGTTCTCCTCCTACTTTCTGGGACGCTCACAGTCGGTGTTGGCAGGGGGGCAGAGATCGACCTTGAGACCTCTCATTTGTGGAGTTCCTCAGGGATCGGTTCTCTCGCCTCTCCTGTTCAACATCTATATGAAGCCGCTGGGTGAGATCATTCGTGGGTTTGGAGTTGGGTATCATCAATATGCTGATGATACCCAGCTTTTTATTTCGACCCCAAACCACCCCAGTGATGCCCTCGACGTGATGTCCCGCTGCCTGGAAGCGGTCCGGGTCTGGATGGGGAGGAACAGGCTTCGACTCAACCCTGACAAGACTGAGTGGCTGTTCGTGCCGGCATCCTGGGAAATTCCGATTATCCCATCTCTGGCCATGGGGGGTGAGCTATTACCCCCCGTAGATAGGGCGCGCAACTTAGGGGTCCTTCTAGATTCACAGCTCTCTTTAGAAGAGAATATCGGAGCTGTGACTAGGGGGGCCTTTGCCCAGGTTCGCCTGGTGCACCAGTTGCGACCATATCTAGACCGGGCTGCCTTGCGTACAGTCACTCATGCGCTCGTGACTTCTCGTCTAGACTACTGTAATGCTCTCTACATGGGGCTGCCCTTGAAGTCCACTCGGAGGCTCCAACTGGTGCAGAATGCAGCTGCGCGAGCTGTGCTGGGGGTTTCCCGATACTCCCATGCTACACCTTTGCTCCGCGAGCTGCATTGGCTGCCGGTTGCCCTCCGGGTGAGATTCAAGGTGTTAGTAATGACTTACAAAGCCCTACATGGCATGGGTTCGGATCAGCTACGGCAACACCTGCGGCCAGCGTCAACCTCCCTCCGTCCAGTGCGCTCCCACAGAGAGGGCCTCCTCAGGGTGCCTCCGATCAAAGAATGTCGATTGGTGGCCCCCAGGGGGAGAGCGTTCTCTGTGGGCGTGCCAGACTTATGGAACCGCTTGCCGGTTCAGCTCCGGATGGCCCCCGACCTTCGCTCCTTCCGGCGCGATCTAAAAACGTATCTATTTGAGCAGTCTGACCTGGTCTGATGGGTTAGGGTTGGGGTTTTAAATACGTCTTAATTATTGTTTTAATCTTGGGCATTTATTTAATCGCTTTTAACTTTTGTATCCTGTTTTGTATTTATTGCCCTGTACCCTGAGTCCTTCGGGAGAAGGGCGGTATAAAAATATAATAAATAAATAAATAAAATAAACATCTTCAGCGTTGTTTAGGGGATGTCTGTGTCAGAGCTTGGTTGTTATCTTGCAGATGTTTCATTACTTAAAATAGGTAACACCATCAGTGCTGCACGAACACAGTATGAGCACTGATTATGCTACCTAGTTTAGGTAATGAAATATCTGCCAAAATACAACCAAGCTCAGAGAGTACCGAGGACCTCTCATTTTCAACAATACATCTTCCCAAGACTCAGAGAGCCTTTTTTTTTTTTTGGAGGGGACACTTTTTCTTTCTGGTAGAGAGAAGTGGCCAAAAATATAGAACCTCAGCATAATCCTGCACTGAATAATTTCAGCTCTCTTCAGAGCACATTCGTTCTTTCTTTGGTGTTGTTGAAAAATGCTAAATGTTTTATTCCTTCCTTTTCTATGTTTTGTTTCACATCCACCTTCCTCTCTCTTATCCAAGTGTACTTTCAATGCCTCTGATATCATAGAATGGATATTCTATTTTTTTTCATTCCCCAACACCATTAATATGCAAATGTTTAAAACATAGTTTGTGGCTTAGCATGATTTATTATTGCTTAAATGTGGCTTAGTACGATCTGTGTTTTTAAGCAGACAAATCAAAAGGAAAACAGGTAACATCATACAGTTTCCCGAACAGTAAAATTCATATGACCAAATATATGTTTTATGAATGGCTTGTGGGGTTTCATAAAGAGTGTGAGATGTTATGATTGAAAATCTGTGTGTTCAGCATGGACTAGCAGTTCAGCTACATTTACCCCAGTAGTGCATAATCCACTGTTGATACATAGTTCTCATTTATTGACTGCCTTGTACAGTGACCATTTGCAATTACGACTAAGATGAAAAAATAACTATATGACCATTCTTTGTATTTACAACCTTCTGTAAAGCAAAGGAAAGCTGAAGAAAAATCATAACCACAGTTGCAGTTTTACTTAGCAACTGCTTTGCTTAATGAACTAAGTTGCTGTGGTTGCTATGATGGCTAAACAAGGACTACCTGTAATTTTATTAGCACACTACCAGATTTCTATAGGTCCTGGGCAGCAAAGGCCAAGTTGGGAGGCTCTTGCAAGTCTCTGAGTGAACAGGAGTCCTACAACTGGTAGCAAAGGAATTGACAGGGATGTCCAGGCTGATGCGCCGATTCCCTAAAAATTAAACTTTACATTTGAGGGTTAAATCCTTTTTGCAGTTAGTGATGGCAATTGGAATGTTTCCTTCCAGTGTATAGAAGTATGCATTCTCTGATTAATTATGGTTTTAAATTATCTTTGGCATGCAACTTGGGCCATAGGAATATATTTCACTGATAAAAGTTTTATGGTTATATTCATATCAAAGATTAATTAAAACTGGTGGAATGAATATGTGGGTATGTGAAAATTTGTCCAGTGATTTCAATATCAATCTATGTCATTAAAAAGTTTTACCCATGCATAAAAGACCTTTGCACCATCCCTTTGTGGCCTTTAGCTTGGTCTGAAAAACTAACTTGGGGGGGGCAAAGATCCTTGCTCACAAGCATAATATTTCAAGGCACCCTGTGGGAAAATAAACAGAATCGATGCAAAAGTGTCCTAACATCCTCCAAATTGCTAAAAACGATGGGAGGTTGTATTGATGAACAGAAGGCAGAATGTGATATTTCCTGCCTTCAACACAGTCCAAATATTTGCTTAAATTGAACAATGAACAATCAGGTGGTTAATCCATACAGCAGTAGGGCCAGTCTCTGTTCGTTTATGTCAACGTGTATGATGGCATCAATCCTGCAAGGCCACTTTCACATTATGTGGTCCTCCTATCCAGTTTCTTCTAGCTCAGCCACAGTTCAACTCAAATTACAAAATGGAAGCTTGGAAAGGACAGGGCAAACTGTTTTCCCAGTTGCAAACATTCTTGCCTCAAACCACTTCCATGGAGCTCCCTGGCAAATTTCAAAGACAATCTTCTCAATGAAGTGGATTGCATTTTTTAGTCCATTTTGCAGGCCCTGTCAAAAAAACCCACCCAACCTTAAACAATAAACACTGAACTTTTATCTCACCTGCTTATTTATTTATTTATTCATTCATTTTATTTATCTATCATATTTACATGACCACCCTTCTTACAAAAATGTGGCTCTGGCAGCATACAAGAGCAACTGGGCAAAAGTGAGCATTTGAACTCTCCTAACCTCTCATATTCATGTAGACGGCACCTTGCAACCTACACACACAGTTTCAGCATATTTGGAAAAAGACCCAAGCACCTGCAAGAAAACGGGGGAGGGAATTAGGTCATCAATCATGTCATCATCACCATTTAATGGGATTTATTTTCAGCAAAAATCACATACGTACTGATATGTGATATTAAGCATTATATATATATATATATATATATATATATATATATATATATATATATATATATATATATATATATATATATATATATATATATATATATATATATATATATATATATATATATATATATATATATATATATATATATATATATATATATATATATATATATATATATATATATATATATATATATATATATATATATATATATGTTTTCTGAGGTTTTCGCGGGTGTTTGTATGTGGATCTTTGGTCATTCGGGTTTTTCCCCCGCATAGAGTTGAAGGTGTAGGAGCAACGTTTCGACGGAATCCCATCCGTCATCCTCAGGCTGGTGGGTTCAGCTTCCTTCTTCTGGGAGAAGCATGTGGTAGTGGCTGTTTGTTCCTCTTTTTTAAACTGCCAGAGGGGGTGTGTTCTGTGGGTGGAGGTGTGCTCTGATTGGGTGGGGGATTAAGTGTGTTCTGATTGGGTGGGAGTGTGTTTTGAATGGTGGGTGTGTTCTGATTGGGTGGGGTTGTGTTTTGAGTGGATGGGCTGGTCTCAGCTGCCAGCCTTAGACCTGAGCTGGTGAGTTGTGCTGCTTTTGTTCGGCTTCGTGTTTGTGGTGGTGCTATGTTTTTATAGTGGGTGTCAGTTTGCTTATTGTGTGGTTTGGAGGGGTTTAAAGTGGCTGATGTTGCAGCTGTAGTTAGGTTTCTGTTTTGTGGTTGTGCGTCGTTATCATTGTGGGTTCAGATTTGCTTTTTGAATGGTTGTGTGGTGGTGGTGTCATGTGATGTTATCATGAGTTTGGGTCTGGTATCATTCTTGGTGGTTGGGACTCGTCTGTCAATCAAGGCGGGTTTCCAAATGGCTGGTAGGCGAGAGGTATCATCTCGTTTGTTCATGCTGTGGGGGCATTTTTCTATCTCAATGGCTTCTCTGATTATTCTGTTGTTAAAATGTTCAATTTTGGCGATAGTTTTGGTTTTTTTTATATCAATTTCATGTCCTGTGGCTTCAAAGTGTTGGACCAGGGATGAAGTTTGTTCTCCCTTTCTGAGTGAGTTTTTGTGCTCTTCAATGCGTGCACTTATTCTTCTGTTGGTCTGTCCAATGTATGTGGTGGGGCAGGTGGTGCATGGGATTTCATATACTCCTTGGTTTTCTAACCCAATTATGTCTTTGGGGTTTCTTAGGATGGTGGATATTTTTCTGTCTGTGTAGAATGCTGTTTTGATGTTGTGTTTTTGGAGGATCTTGCTGATTCTGTCTGTGGTCCCTTTTAAGTATGGGAGGAGGGCTTTGCCATTTTCTTGTTCTCTGTCTTGGGTTTTTGTGGGTGTCTCTCTTCGGATTAAGTTGGTAATCGTGTTTATTTGGAATCCATTGGCTGTTAGTACATTAGTGAGAGTGTGTAGTTCGGTTTTCAGGTGTTGTTCGTCAGCTAGGTGTTTTGTTCTGGAGATGAGTGTCTTGGCTACGGAGTTGATCTGTGCTGGGTGGTGGTGTGAGAGTGCGTTCAGATAGCGGTTTGTGTGTGTTTTTTTATGGTAGATAGTGTGTCCTAGGGAGCCGTTGGATTTCTTGTAGACTAAGACATCAAGGAAGGGAAGTTGATTGTTAGCTTCTGTTTCCATGGTGAATTCTATTTTGGGGTGTACGCTATTGAGGTGTGTGAGGAAGTCATCCAGTTTTTCTTTGCCGTGTGGCCAGATTATGAAGGTGTCATCTACGTATCTGAGCCAGAGTTTGGGTTTGTGGTTGGATTTTTCTAGAGCGAGGGTTTCAAAGTGTTCCATGTAGAGGTTTGCGATGACAAGTGAAATATATATATATATATATATATATATATATATATATATATATATATATATATATATATATATATATATATATATATATATATATATATATATATATGTATATATGTATATATGTATATATGTATATATGTATATGTATATATGTATATATATATATATGTGTATGTATATATATATATATATATATATATATATATATATATATATATATATATATATATATCCTTAAGTAACACCAGCTGCCTGCAATTAGTGCAGGTTCGCATCCCACCAGGCTCAAGGTTGACTCAGCCTTCCATCCTTCCGAGGTAGGTAAAATGAGGACCCAGATTGTTGGGGGCAATTAAGCTGACTTTGTAATAATGCCGCTTGGGTGTGTGTGTGTGAAAGCCCTAATAAGCTGGCATATACATAGAATGAAGGCTACTGCTAAGCTTGTAAGCCACCCTGAATCTTCGGAGAAGGGCGGGATATAAATGGAATTAAAATAAAAAAATTATATATATATTCTTAATTAGTTTCTCATCTGAAGTTAACAAAGTCTTATCAAATGTTGTTTGTTCTTTATAAAATCTATACAGTTTAACGTCTTTTTCATATCTAGTTTGCATTTGTAAATGTGCCTACCACAAGCTGATACCCTGATATTCCAGTTCTTGTTTAGATTTTAAATTTCCTTCAGAATTTAGAATATCTCTATATATCCAGATTTTTTCAAAGTCCACCAAATTTGAGTGTACAAATACTTCCATAGTTGACAACCACCCTGCAATTTTCAAGTATATTTTACTTTTTATTTTTTCCCATACTGTTAACAATGCATTTCTTATATAGTGATTTTGGAAATACTTAGGAATTTTATTTTTCCCATACCATAAAAAGGCGTGCCACCCCAATTGTAGATCATGCCCTTCCAGATATAACAACCTTTTATTTCTAAGAGTTATCCATTCTTTTACCCATGTTAAAACAGATGCTTGATAATACAAAGCCCAGTCTGCTAGCCCAAACCCTCCATTTTCCTTAGCATCTTGTAACGTTATCATCTTAATTCTAGCTTTCTTTCCTTACCAAGCATATTTCAAAATTAGTGAATTTAAATCTTAAAAGAAGTTTTTCTCAAGTTTTATGGGAATTGTTTGGAATAGAAATAAATTTTTTGGCAATACATTCATTTTCATTGTAGCAATTCTTCCTAGTATTGACAGTTGAAGATTTTTCCACCTTTCTAAGTCCAATTTTATTTGATTCAATAATTTTGTGTAATTATCTTCATTTATTATTGAACATCTTGCCATTAAATGTATACCCAAATATTTAACCTTTTTCACTATCTGTAATTCTATTTTTTCTGACATATTTTTGTTTATCTGTTAGATTTTTGGCTATTATGTTAGTTTTTTCTCTATTTATTTTCAGTCCTGCCATTTCTCCATACTGTTCTATGTTTCCCAGTAATTTAGGAATCATCTCCAAAGTTTCTTCTAAGATAAATATACAAGTGATCAGCAAATGCTTGTAATTTATACGTTTCACTTTTATTTCCAGTCCTTTACTTTCTGTATCCTGTCTAAAATTTCTATTTAAAACTTCCAGAGTGAAAATGAATAACAATGGAGATAGTGGACATCTTTACCTTGTACCTTTACTTATCTCAAAGTTCTCAGTATAATCTCCATTCATGATCAGTTTTGCTGTTTGTTATACAGTATATTGTTTTTATCATATTTATAAGTTCTGTCCAAAGTCCATTATTTTTAGTTGCTGAGTCATAAATTGCCAGGAAACATTATCAAATGCCTTTTGAGCATCTAGGAATATGAGTGCCAATTGTTTCCCTGGATGTAATTCATAGTATTCTAGTATGTCCATTATCACTCTTAAGTTGTTTTTAATTTGTCTCTTTGGTAGAAATCCATTTTGGTCTGGATGTATGAATTTAACTAAGTATTTTTTCAGTCCCTCTGCCATTACTGAAGTAAAAAATAATCCACATTAAGCAGCGATATCGGTCTGTAGTTTTTAATCTATATCAAATCTGAATCTTCTTTTGGTATTAAAGTAATGTTTGTTTCCATCCATTTCCATTATTTATATTTAGGTATAGTCGATCTCGTAATCCTCTGTTCTCTGGCAATTCCTTCACCTTCTTGTTCAAATTTCTCTTTCTGTTCTCCAGTTTGTATAGTTACTTCTTGGATTGTCTCTTCCATTTGTTTCTGTTCCTTACTCTCCTCTTGTCATTGTTGCACTCCTTCATCTAGAACCGCTCAATTTCTTGCTTTGAAGTCTTCTGCTTTCCAGAATGAATCCAGTCAATACCTTGTATTATTCCAGTTGATTAAAATGCCTTCTGACATTAGCCATCTAAAATTTATGCCTTTTGCATTCAGCTTTGTAGTTTAAAAAGTGTTTAAATCTTTTATTATCTCTCACTCTCTTAGGTATCTGTTTTAAGACTACAATTTCTTTATTTCTGTATTGTAATGGCTGATCTCTCACTTTTCTCAGTACTTCATCTCTTGTTGTTTTCTTTATGAATCTTACATGTACTTCTCTAGGTAATCTATTTCTCCTTGCATAGGAAAAATATTCATTCGAAATATTTTGTCTATCTCCATTTGCATCTCTGCTCTGTTTGCTTTCAAAGCTTCTGCCAAAAGCTCAGTGATCACAACTGCTATGTTTTCTTCTCTGTCTGCAGGGATATTTTAAAATCTCAAGTAGTGTTCCGCTTTCTCCATTTCCAAGATTGCAACTGATCCTTCTAAATTTTGATTTGCTTGTTCTAATTTTTCATTTTCTTGCAATAATATTTCCATTTTTTATCAATATCATCTGATTAATTTTTCCATTTTCCAAATTCTTTGTACATGTTTGACAATCATTTGCTGATGAACTTCAAATTGTGCCTTCATATCCAAAAATTCTTCACTTAATTTCTCAAAATTACTTTGTGTCTCTTCATGATTTATTTGCATTGACTCTTGAATCAATTTTAGTGTAGCCTGATTTTCATTTTGGGCAGTGCTTATTTTCTCACGCTGCAGCATTGTTTCAATAGATACCTGGGTTGTTGGGCTAGATATTCCAACAGAAGATGCAGAATAAGTCTTTTTCATAAGTCTGGTAATGTTTGATGTACTCATTTTTCAGCCAACAGTCTTAGAATAAAATACAAAATGTAAAAAGGAGCCAACTGCTTTAGGCCAAATCCACCTCCTCCAGTCGAGTCTCAGATGTAAAGCGTTCACTGTCTCCAAATAGTTCCTGTTTAGTTATATCCAGAGTCAACAATATAGTTATGAGAAGTCTTTTCCACTGTAGACTCATGCCAAGGGACTTTGTTTACAGCAGGTGTTCTTCAAGGTCAAATATTTCCAAAGATTTTTTTTTAGTATTTAATAATACTGTAGATTCTTCTTTCACCACTAGATGTCCTCAGTGCTTTTTTTCTAAAAAAACAAAAAAGTGCCAGAACTCTTATCTTGGCAGGCACACGAGGTGGGGGGGCAGCGCTGCTGTGGCAGGATGCCCCCCCGGGGCCGGAGCTTGGTGCCTGGTGCTGTGGGAGCAGTGGTCCCTGCTCTGCACAGCGGGGCTGTGCAAGCTACATTAATTGAACACATGGCACACATCACAAATCAGATTCCTCTTTAATGCACTATTCCTTTGCATGACCGTAGGACATTTAGAAATGCAATTACATTCTTAGGCTTCCAAAGCATTCTTCCTTATCTTCCTGGTACATTGATCACCATAAAAATACTCAAGGTCTGTTGGCATAAGAATAAGTATGGTATTTAAGGAACGCAATAGAAAGCATTCACAATGTACAATGAATTTAAATTTCATTTTGTTTGAGGCAACTTCTTATAAAAGAATTGCCATTAATTTGTTTTAATTAAATAATTTAAAACAATTTTTCACTTGATTTCAAATTAAACGAATTATATTGGTTGACAATGAGATTTTTTTAGTACAATTGCCAAATGCAATGAACTGGCTTTAGGTATATCTTCAGCGTTGTTTAGGGGATGTCTGTGTCAGAGCTTGGTTGTTATCTTGCAGATGTTTCATTACTTAAAATAGGTAACACCATCAGTGCTGCACGAACACAGTATGAGCACTGATTATGCTACCTAGATAATTTGGGTCAGAAATGTTAAATTTACTCAGGCTCAAAACTTAAGAGAAAATTTTTATAAAATGTTTTATAGATGGCATCTGGATCCCAAGAAGTTGTCCAACATGTATCCTAATTTACAGTCTAAATGTTGGAGATGTGGTAGTTCAGAAGCTACATATTTTCACATGTGGTGGACTTGTAGAAACATAAAAGCTTTTTGGATCAAAATTTGGTGGAACATTCAAAAGATTTTTAAGAGAAAGATAAAGTTTTCTCCGCAATTATTTTTATTGGGTATTGTTGTAGATTGTGATGTTAAAGAAACTAATTTGATGTTGAATATGATAACAGCAGCACGGTTACTGGTGGGACAATATTGGAAGAAGGATAGTTTGCCCACTATAGAAGAATGGGTGTTTAAAGTTTCGAATCTTGCAGAAATGTCTAAGATTTCTGCTTATTTGAAAGATCATTCACAGGAAAGATATATTTCAGTTTGGAGGAGATGGATAAATTATATTCAGAACAAATATGGGACTAAAAAGTTCCATTTAGCTTATGAGTAGATTTTAGTGAGATATTGTTATTGGTACTTTGTTTGTAGTTATGTTAAATGGGAGTTAAAGCACATTATGAATTTGGTTAATTGTATATTATGCATAATTTTTATTTAGAATATGATTATTGTAACTATAATCCTGTATTTAGCTCTGGGAAGTGGGGGGGGAAGTGGGTGGGTTTGGGGTGGGAGGGATTTGGGGATATATTGTAAAATTTTGTTTTTGTAAAACTCTTTAATAAAAAAAAATTTTTTAGTACAATTGCCAAATGCAATAAACTGGCTTTAGGTATATGTGTGCACTAATTATTTCAACACCAATACATTTTAACAACATATTCTAAATGTAAATGAATGCAAATACAAATTATACAATTTTTTGTGCAAAAATAAAACAAAATAACAGATTTGAGAGCTTTTATCATTAGTTATCCTTAGATAAAAAATAATTCCATCATCCAAAACTTTGTTATACTGTATTTAACAAACAGATGCTTTGGGATTAAAAAAAAAGACTAAATTTGATTGTGTATCACCATGGCATTAAAACAAAATTCGAACAGTGTATGAAAAATAAAGGTTCCCTAAACGTCTGCTGGCTATATCCATACATTTTCCTTTATAGATTAAATAGAAGGGACGTGGTGGCTCAGTGGGTTAGGACGCTGAGCTTGTCAATCAGAAGGCCGGCAGTTTGGCGGGTCGAATCCCAAGTGCCGCGTAACAGAGTGAGTGCCTGTTATTCATCACAGCTTCTGCCAACCTAGCAGTTCGAAAGCACATAAAAATGCAAGTAGAAAAATAGGCACCACTACGATGGGAAGGTAACAGCATTCCGTGTGCCTTTGGCGTCTAGTCATGCCGGCCACATGATCATGAAAACATCTTTGGACAAGCGCTGGCTCTTCGGCTTTGAAATGGAGATAAGCACCAGCCCCTAGAGTTGGAAACGACTAGCATGCATGTGTGGGGGAACCTTTACCTTTACCTTTTTAAATAGTCCTTCTTTGAATCAATCTGAATTCAATTTTTAAATGTTTTTCTTATATTCCTTAAATATCTTCCCATTTTATAGTTGCTCACCGCCTTTAGATCTCAATCCTTCTGGGGTCTTTACTTTTTAGCTCTTCCCCATCAGGGATTCAACATCTTGTAATCCAAAAGGAAAAGGAAAAAACACTGGCTCACTCAGCTTCAGCACGCTGTTGACAATCAGCTGTTTAGCGGAGCGCCACAGCTCCTCGCTTTCCTATTGGCTGGCAACGACTTGGGCTGCCTTGGCTCACCCAGCACCCTTTCCTCCATCCTCTCAGAGGATTTCTTCAGTCTGCTCCGATTGACTGCCACCTGATTCGAGCTCCTGGAGTGTCCCTCCTTCTTCTTTCCCTCCAAGGCAACTTTCCAACCTTTTAAGGGTCGCTGGGCAAAGTGAAATTGGGCTGGGAAGTTGGAGTCCTGGCTTCTTACACCCATCTCATCGGCCGCTCTCTTTGTGTTTGATTGTAATGCAGTAGTTGTAAATATCTGTAGCTCAGGTGTAGGATGAGGGTGAAGGTTCATTCACCGAATTTGTTAGTTGGTTTCTGAATGTTTTGTTGCCAGTCTAGGTAACAGTCTAGATTTAACTTACGCATGCCCAAGATGGCGGACGTGCTGGGCTGAGCTCCGTGGAGTGTTTCCAGTTTTGGCGTCCTTACCAGTCTTCTGGGGTTCCTGCGAGCCCGTGGAGATGTTTTTCCTCTGTGTCGTGGCTCGGAGAGTTGATTGAACTGAGAGTGAAGAAGAGTCAGCATGTTGTTGGAGTTGCAGCCCTCCATTTTCCATCTAAGCTTCGGTGTCTTCATCTCGGAGGTCCCGGTGGAGCTGGGAGGAGCCGCGGCCTGGAGGGCTCCGAATGGTGGATCCTCGGGGCCGATAGAGCCGCGGCCTAGAGTGGCCTCTGATACCCCCGTATGCTTTGTAATGGAGGTTGACTCGGCGTTGGGATAGAACGGTGGAGTGATCGACAGCAAGCAGAATGGGGAGCGCTTTGCTGGCTCGTGGCCTCTGCGCGGTCTGTGGAGGATTGTTTGAAGTTACTTTTGCCTGTTCTCGACCGGGGAGACCTGCGGCTGGCATGGATTTGCCTGACGTCTGGTGCTGTGTGTGGCTGGCTGGGCGACGTGCTTTTTGCCTTCCGGTTTTCAGCTCCCTGCATCGGGGTCCATCTATCTGCCGTCCGGTGTCTCCTGCTCTCCCCGCTTTGCTCTTCCCACCTTGAGATGAACCGTACTCTCCAACCTAACTATGGTTACCCTCAGGTTAAGCCTGATAACTGCTGCTCTTCTCATTCTTTCTCTATGGTCCCTACTGTAGCAAGAAGGTCTTGGACGAGCCTCCGTGAGAGGGCGGCTCGTATGTGTTATCATCGATACCAACCAATTACCATCTGCTGCCTCCCTAAAGGTGAGAGATCTAGGGAGGTATGCCTTACTGAGTTGGTATTTGTCCATCCCATGATAGATCCGGGCCCTTCGTGAGAGGGAGGTGCCTGTTCTATTTTGGAAGTCATCTGATTGGTACCCAGCTCAGTGGCAGGGACCTGGTGAATTGGACACTCTTGACCTTCCAGCTTTTCAACTTTAGACTGATGGACTGCCTGACTGGACTCCCCCGGACTAATGGTTTTATCTTACTCCAGCACAGCCCTATTGGTGCTCAGGTGTGCCCCCCTCTCCTGGGCGCGACCCGCCTTCCTTAACATCGTTCCTCTTGATGACGGGCCCAACTATTGGGACCCCGAGAGATGGCTGGGCAGGGACAGGAGCCTCCTTTCCAAATGTAACAAGAGGCCTCTGGTGTGTTTTTTAGCAAAATATTTTGTGGGGTTAGGGAGGGGGGTGGGTTTACAGGTTTGGTTGGAAACTAGGGGGATTCCACCAACCATTTCTCAGACCAGGTCGGGGATCGATCGTGCCGTGGTGGGGGTTGGGCTGGAGGCCTACGGGGCCCCGGAGCGGGGTGTGGGATTGCCTATTCCCACCTGGTTGGGCCCAGAGGGCGGGTTCCCCCTGGTTGATCTTTGCCCATCAGGCTTCCTGGTGCTGCACCAGCCTCAGGCTCAGGGTAGGGGCAGTGGAGTGGCAGTAGTTCTGAGGGAGACCTTATGTCTGCGGGAGGCCACCATAGTCCAGATAGTCAGGTGTGAGTCCCTCCTCCTGAGATGTGGCCCTAGAGCTCAGTTGGGCTTGCTGCTGATGTACGTTTCGCCTAGTCGCGTAGCAGCAGCCCTGCCTGAGCTTCTCGATATCCTCTCAGGGTTGGTGGTTGAGTTCGCCAAACTTATAGTTTTGGGTGACTTCAACCTACCATCCCTGGGGGGATCATCTGAGTTAGCTCGGGAGTTCATGGCTTCCATGATGGCCATGGACCTGATGCAGGTTATTCAGGGCCCAAATCATGGAGGGGGTCACACGCTCGATCTGGTTTTTCTATCCGGACAATGGTTAGATGATCTCAGGGGGGGTTCCCCAACTATTACACCCCTGTCATGGACCGATCATCATCTCCTGCGGTTGGTCTTCCGTTTTGCCACTCCCCGTCGTGGGGTTGCTGAGCCAATAAGATGGTTCCGTCCTAGGCGCCTGATGGACCCTGAGCGGTTTCAGACGGCGCTTGGGCCCCCACCTGCCTCCTTTGCTCACAGCTCGGTCGATGCCCTAGTGGAAGCCTGGGAAAGGGCAGCCACAGAGGCACTCGACCAAGTTGTACCCATGTGGCCCTTGACCCGGCGCAGATCCCAATGGGCTCCATGGTTCTCCATGGAGCTCCAGGAGATGAAGCGTCGGAGACGGGGCCTAGAGAGCTGTTGGAGATCCAGCCGATCCAAATCCGACCGGTTACGACTAAGTTCGTTTACGAGAACTTATCTCGTGGCGATGAGGGTGGCAAGGTCTAACCACTTTGCCACCCTCATCGCGTCCGCAGATAATCGCCCAGCTGCCCTGTTTAGAGTAACTCGCTCTCTCCTTAATCAGGAGGTGAGGGAGGAACCCTTGCAGGGTCGAGCCGAGGAGTTTAGTCGATTTCTGTCGGACAAAATCGCTCAGATCCGGACCGGTCTGGACTCTGACTGGGCAGAGTCTGACGATGAGGATACGGGCAGCCTTGTCGATGTAATCTGGGAAGAGTTCTACCCTGTGACTCCTGAAGAAGTGGACAAGATCATGGGGAAGCTGAGCTCCACCACATGTTTGTTGGACCTGTGTCCCTCCTGGCTGACTTATGCGGTCCGGGATGGGACACGAGGCTGGCTCCAGGCAGTGATTACTGCCTCTTTGAGTGAGGGTAGCTTTCCCGCCACCTTGAAGGAGGCGGTGTTGAGACCCCTCCTCAAGAAGCCTGCCTTGGACCCAGCAATATTGAACAACTTTCGTCCGGTCTCCAACCTTCGCTTTCTGGCGAAGGTTGTTGAGAGTGTGGTGGTGCAACAGCTCCCTTTGTTCTTGGATGAAGCTGATTATCTAGACCCGTACCGATCGGGTTTCAGGCCCGGGTACAGCACGGAGACGGCATTGGTCGTGCTGGTGAATGATCTCTGGCGGGCTCGGGACAGGGGCTGCTCCTCTGTCCTAGTCCTTTTAGACCTCTAAGCGGCTTTTGATACCATCGACCATGGTATCCTGCTGCGACGTCTCAGGGGGTTAGGAGTGGGAGGCACAGTTCTCCAGTGGTTCTCCTCCTACTTTCTGGGACGCTCACAGTCAGTGTTGGCAGGGGGGCAGAGATCGACCTTGAGACCTCTCATTTGTGGAGTTCCTCAGGGATCGGTTCTCTCGCCTCTCCTGTTCAACATCTATATGAAGCCGCTGGGTGAGATCATTCGTGGTTTTGGAGTTGGGTATCATCAATATGCTGATGATACCCAGCTTTTTATTTCGACCCCAAACCACCCCAGTGATGCCCTCGACGTGATGTCCCGCTGCCTGGAAGCGGTCCGGGTCTGGATGGGGAGGAACAGGCTTTGACTCAACCCTGACAAGACTGAGTGGCTGTTCGTGCTGGCATCCTGGGAAATTCCAATTATCCCATCTCTGGCCATGGGGGGTGAGCTATTACCACCCGTAGATAGGGCACACAACTTAGGGGTCCTTCTAGATTCACAGCTCTCTTTAGAAGAGAATATCGGAGATGTGACTAGGGGGGCCTTTGCCCAGGTTCGCCTGGTGCGCCAGTTGTGACCCTATCTAGACCGGGATGCCTTGCGTACAGTCACTCATGCGCTCGTGACTTCTCGTCTAGACTACTGTAATGCTCTCTACATGGGGCTGCCCTTGAAGTCAACTCGGAGGCTCCAACTGGTGCAGAATGCAGCTCTGCGAGCTGTGCTGGGGTTTTCCCGATACTCCCATGCTACACCTTTGCTCCGCGAGCTGCATTGGCTGCCGGTTGCCCTCCGGGTGAGATTCAAGGTGTTAGTAATGACTTACAAAGCCCTACATGGCATGGGTCCGGATCAGCTACGGCAACACCTGCGGCCAGCGTCAACTTCCCTCCGTCCAGTGCGCTCCCACAGAGAGGGCCTCCTCAGGGTGCCTCCGATCAAAGAATGTCGATTGGTGGCCCCCAGGGGGAGAGCGTTCTCTGTGGGCATGCCAGACTTATGGAACCGCTTGCCGGTTGAGCTCCGGATAGCCCCCGACCTTCGCTCCTTCCGGCGCGATCTAAAAACGTATCTATTTGAGCAGTCTGACCTGGTCTGATGGGTTAGGGTTGGGGTTTTAAATACATCTTAATTATTGTTTTAATCTTGGGCATTTATTTAATCGCTTTTAACTTTTGTATCCTGTTTTGTATTTATTGCCCTGTACCCTGAGTCCTTCGGGAGAAGGGCGGTATAAAAATATAATAAATAAATAAATAAAATAAACATCTTCAGCGTTGTTTAGGGGATGTCTGTGTCAGAGCTTGGTTGTTATCTTGCAGATGTTTCATTACTTAAAATAGGTAACACCATCAGTGCTGCACGAACACAGTATGAGCACTGATTATGCTACCTAGTTTAGGTAATGAAACATCTGCCAAAAAACAATCAAGTTCAGAGAGTACCAAGGACCTCTCATTTTCAACAATACATCTTCCCAAGACTCAGAGAGCCTTTTTTTTTTTTTTTGGAGGGGACACTTTTTCTTTCTGGTAGAGAGAAGTGGCCAAAAATATAGAACCTCAGCATAATCCTGCACTGAATAATTTCAGCTCTCTTCAGAGCACATTCGTTCTTTCTTTGGTGTTGTTGAAAAATGCTAAATGTTTTATTCCTTCCTTTTCTATGTTTTGTTTCACATCCACCTTCCTCTCTCTTATCCAAGTGTACTTTCAATGCCTCTGATATCATAGAATGGATATTCTATTTTTTTTCATTCCCCAACACCATTAATATGCAAATGTTTAAAACATAGTTTGTGGCTTAGCATGATTTATTATTGCTTAAATGTGGCTTAGTACGATCTGTGTTTTTAAGCAGACAAATCAAAAGGAAAACAGGTAACATCATACAGTTTCCCGAACAGTAAAATTCATATGACCAAATATATGTTTTATGAATGGCTTGTGGGGTTTCATAAAGAGTGTGAGATGTTATGATTGAAAATCTGTGTGTTCAGCATGGACTAGCAGTTCAGCTACATTTACCACAGTAGTGGATAATCCACTGTTGATACATAGTTCTCATTTATTGACTGCCTTGTACAGTGACCATTTGCAATTACGGCTAAAAGTAACTATATGACCATTCTTTGTATTTACGACCTTTTGTAAAGCAAAGGAAAGCTGAAGAAAAATGATAACCACAGTTGCAGTTTTACTTAGCAACTGCTTTGCTTAATGAACTAAGTTGCTGTGGTTGCTATGATGGCTAAACAAGGACTACCTGTAATTTTATTAGCACACTACCAGATTTCTATAGGTCCTGGGCAGCAAAGGCCAAGTTGGGAGGCTCTTGCAAGTCTCTGAGTGAACAGGAGTCCTACAACTGGTAGCAAAGGAATTGACAGGGATGTCCAGGCTGATGCGCCGATTCCCTAAAAATTAAACTTTACATTTGAGGGTTAAATCCTTTTTGCAGTTAGTGATGGCAATTGGAATGTTTCCTTCCAGTGTATAGAAGTATGCATTCTCTGATTAATTATGGTTTTAAATTATCTTTGGCATGCAACTTGGGCCATAGGAATATATTTCACTGATAAAAGTTTTATGGTTATATTCATATCAAAGATTAATTAAAACTGGTGGAATGAATATGTGGGTATGTGAAAATTTGTCCAGTGATTTCAATATCAATCTATATCATTAAAAAGTTTTACCCATGCATAAAAGACCTTTGCACCATCCCTTTGTGGCCTTTAGCTTGGTCTGAAAAACTAACTTGGGGGGGGCAAAGATCCTTGCTCACAAGCATAATATTTCAAGGCACCCTGTGGGAAAATAAACAGAATCGATGCAAAAGTGTCCTAACATCCTCCAAATTGCTAAAAACGATGGGAGGTTGTATTGATGAACAGAAGGCAGAATGTGATATTTCCTGCCTTCAACACAGTCCAAATATTTGCTTAAATTGAACAATGAACAATCAGGTGGTTAATCCATACAGCAGTAGGGCCAGTCTCTGTTCGTTTATGTCAACGTGTATGATGGCATCAATCCTGCAAGGCCACTTTCACATTATGTGGTCCTTCTATCTAGTTTCTTCTAGCTCAGCCACAGTTCAACTCAAATTACAAAATGGAAGCTTGGAAAGGACAGGGCAAACTGTTTTCCCAGTTGCAAACATTCTTGCCTCAAACCACTTCCATGGAGCTCCCTGGCAAATTTCAAAGACAATCTTCTCAATGAAGTGGATTGCATTTTTTAGTCCATTTTGCAGGCCCTGTCAAAAAAACCCACCCAACCTTAAACAATAAACACTGAACTTTTATCTCACCTGCTTATTTATTTATTCATTCATTTTATTTATCTATCATATTTACATGACCACCCTTCTTACAAAAATGTGGCTCTGGCAGCATACAAGAGCAACTGGGCAAAAGTGAGCATTTGAACTCTCCTAACCTCTCATATTCATGTAGACGGCGCCTTGCAACCTACAAACACAGTTTCAGCATATTTGGAAAAAGACCCAAGCACCTGCAAGAAAACGGAGGAGGGAATTAGGTCATCAATCATGTCATCATCACCATTTAATGGGATTTATTTTCAGCAAAAATCACATACGTACTGATATAAGATATTAAGCATGATATTTGTTGTATGTTTTGGTTCTGTGATCTTGCCTTCTCTTTTGGAAAGAAATAGGCATGGAGCAAGGGCAGAAGCAATAAGACCAAATAACCGCCCACAGAAGCTAGGGACCACTAAATGGATTTTAATTGCAATTTTGATGTGCCTAAGGTTTAAATGCTCCACATCGTTATGCTGAATAAGAATGATAGGGAGCAAATGTATTAGCAGGCACCTACTTGGAAAGAAACTATTGAGAAAAGATACTCCCAACTCCTATCCTTTGCTGGTGATCTAAAAAGATATAAAGGTAAAGGTAAAGGTTCCCCCGCACATGCGTGCTAGTCGTTTCCAACTCTAGGGGCCGGTGCTCATCTCCGTTTCAAAGCTGAAGAGCCAGCGCTTGTCCGAGGATGTCTCCGTGGTCATGTGGCCGGCATGACTAGATGCCAAAGGCACATGGAACACTGTTACCTTCCCACCGTAGTGGTCCCTATTTTTCTACTTGCATTTTTACATGCTTTCGAACTGCTAGGTTGGCAGAAGCTGGGACGAGCAACAGGCGCTCACTCTGTTACACAGCACTTGGGATTCGACCCGCCAAACTGCCAATCTTCCGATCGACAAGCTTAGCGTCCTAACCCACTGAGCCACCGCGTCCCTACCTAAAAAGATATAAATGGTACCAAATGCTGCAGAGAGATCTAATAGGACCAGGATAGGTGCAATTATAGTTTTACATAATCAAATAGCTTAGTCTGAATGAAAACTATAAGCATAATTCATGTATCTGGTAACTTGTAATTAGGATTCTTGGATGTTTGAATACTACAAAATAGTTACGTATCTTCTTAATAGAAGATACATTCTACCATGCGAAATTCTACATTTTGTATTTTATGGAGCTGTATTGTAAATGTTTGTCTCAACAGATGAAATTAAGTTTTTTCTTCTCTCCCTTTCCTACGTGGGATGGCCTTTATATAAGCTTTACAATTATAAACAGAGCTGGCACAAAATAGCACCGTGTAGACTGTTGAGTATTACCTGAATCCTGGAAGAGTCCTCACCTCCAGATATGGCAATTCATGGCAATCCTTTCTAGGTTCTTGCCAACCTAGAAAGCAGGAGACTGTGAGTTCTAGTCCCACCTTAGGCATGAAAGGCAGTTAGGTGATTTTGGACCAGTCATTCTCTCAGCTCAACCCACTTCGCAGGAGAAGGAAAGAGTATTAGGTATATTTGCTACCTTGAGTTACTTATAAAGTAATATGGGAGGATAAAAATCAAATAAATAAATAAATAAGCCTCAATAAGAAACAAATCTAATAGAATCTATATTTAGAATTATAGTTGTAGCAAGGAGGTTTTATTTTTTTCCCCAAGAACGTTATATTAAAACGGCAAGGTTGATTTACTACGGAGATATTTTAAAACTTAAGGTACGTAAAAAAGTTCTCACTTTGCCTCATTGGGTCTCATACATTGAGCTAATAGTACACATAAAAGAGATTGAGTGGACACAAATATTAATGTGTGTTGACCAAACTGACCTTTACTAGGAAACAAGGTCAAAGCTAATACCTCAAAGGTGTCCTCCCTCTGCCAACGGGCAAGATTTACTACTGTTTTCTTGCCAATCAAAACTCAGCAGAAAATAAAACTGGCCATGTTTGGCTATAAAAGCCTACTGGACTGGTTTCCTTTTTCACACAAGACAAGAAAAAACAGCTCAGGAAACAGCATCCATACCAAAACCAACAGAATAATGCTGCGGTCTTGGGAGTTTGTTCTGCTTATCTCTTGCTCTTTGTGTTTTTCCAGTGATGCCTTCCAAAGGTAAGACTATGTCTTTTATTATAGTATATCACCTAGTAATTGACCAAGGTAACAACCAGATAATAACGCATCAGTAATATGAGATAAAAATCAATGAAATATTCTTTCAAAACAGAAAAGCTTAAAATTACTGCATTGCCAGTTCACTGCAAGTATCTGCTGACATCTGGAGCCACCCATTGGTATGTATCAAACCAAGCCAGCTTCAGGCTGTGTGTCAGCTAGTTGCAAAAAGGCTGTTTCACATAGCAGGATAGCCACAACTATACATCCCATTAATCTGACTGTGGGAAGCAGGGGTTACAACAAAATGTATTAAACAAATAATGGGAGAGAAGGCTATTGTAGAAAAGCAGGCAAAAAGAGAAAACAGGAGGCCATGTGGGTTATAGCAATACAGTATTCCACAGCCAAAACCTCAATAGGCATAAAATTAATTCTCTCTTTTCATTTACTCTACTCACCTTTGGAGTAGACTTTGTTGAGCAGTTTTATCTACCTTTCTGCCTGTCAAATCCTAGCCTTTGGGAATGCAGCTGAATTTCACCAACTCCTGAATTAAATTGGGCTATTTTGGACAGATGAATAAGAAACTTAAAAACTGAATTAACTCCTCCAAAAAAGCTCATTAGTAGCTCAGAATCTGGGGGTGCATAAAGAAGTGGATTTTTTTCCCAGATATTGACACCTTTATCCCCAATGTCTCTCTGCAAAAAAGAAAATGTCAAGGTGAAGAGACATCAAGGAAGGAAAGAATCAAACATATTTTGATAACCGGGAGCTCTAAGTGCTGAGTACACCCAATGGTTTTATTAGAGGGATTCTGAAGAGGGTTGAAGTTATTCAGTGCAGGATTAGGCTGAGGTTCTATTTTTTTGCCGCTTCTCTACCAGAAACAGAAGTGCCACTTCAAACAAAGAAAGAAGTTTGGGTGGAATTGGTCCTTGAGTCTTGGGAAGATGTACTGTGGAAAATGAGGGGTCCTAGGTACTCTCTGAACTTGATTGTTTTTTATAAGATTTTATTAATTTGTCCCTTACAAGCTATAATATTTTTTCAACCAGCGTGCTGTCTTGAGTTTAACAACGCTAATACACATTTAATTCCTTTATTCTTTCCTCTAACCTTGAACACCTGTTCTAAACAAAGTGCCTTGATATGAATTTTTAAGTGAAAAGACTCTTCTTAATTAGATTTGTTGGCTCTGGTTATAACTAAAATAGAAATTATTTCAAGACAGCAAATGTTTTATATCTGAGGCCCAACTGGAGGAGCTAGATTTGGCCTAAAGAGTTTGGCCTGTTTTTTCCTGGCTGGATTTTGTTTTTGTAAGATTTTATTAACTTTTTTCAAACAAATAGTCATAATTTTTCAACCAACGTGCTGCTGAGTTTAAATACCCTAATACATATTAGTTCCTAATCCTTTATTCTTTCCTTTAACCATCGGTAAAGTAAGTCCCAAGTTTGATAATATTCTGTTCTTTTTCTTTTAGTCTCATGGTCAATCTATCCATCTCTGCGCATTCCAATATTTTTTTGATTATTTCTTCATCTGGTAGTATTCCTTCATTTTTCCAATATTGCGCAAATATTATTCTTGCCACTGTTGTGACATGTAAAATCAAATATAGGCTTTGTTTGTTAATCTTTTTTGGCATTATACCTAGTAAAAAAAGTTCAGGTTTAAAATCTACATATTCTCCCAACATCTTTTCTAATCAAGTATGTATCTTTTTCCAATAATTCTTTGCTTTATCACATGTCCACCAAACATAATAATATGTGCCTGAGTTATGTTTGTATTTCCAACATCTATCTGACTTATTTTTAAACATTTTTGCTAATCTTGCTGGTGGCAAGTGTCATCTATAAAACATTTTACATAAATTTTCTTTATAAGAAGTTGACATTGTCAATTTATAATTTCTTTTCCATAATTTTTGCCCATTTTTCTAATTCTATATTATGACCAAAATTTTTCACCCATCTTATCATTGTTTCTTTAGTTTGTTTGTTTTCCATTTGCCAAATATATATATATATATATATATATATATATATATATATATATATATATATATATATATATATATATATATATATATATATATATATATATATATATATATATATATATATATATATATATATATATATATATATATATATTCTTAATTAGTTTCTCATCTGAAGTTAACAAAGTCTTATCAAATGTTGTTTGTTCTTTATAAAATCTATACAGTTTAACGTCTTTTTCATATCTAGTTTGCATTTGTAACTGTGCCTACCACAAGCTGATACCCTGATTTTCCAGTTCTTGTTTAGATTTTAAATTCCCTTCAGAATTTAGAATATCTCTATATATCCAGATTTTTTCAAAGTCCACCAAATTTGGGTGTACAAATACTTCCATAGTTGACAACCACCCTGCAATTTTCAAGTATATTTTACTTTTTATTTTTTCCCATACTGTTAACAATGCATTTCTTATATAGTGATTTTGGAAATACTTATGAATTTTATTTTTCCCATACCATAAAAAGGCATGCCACCCCAATTGTAGATCATGCCCTTCCAGATGTAACAACCTTTTATTTCTAAGAGTTATCCATTCTTTTACCCATGTTAAAACAGATGCTTGATAATACAAAGCCCAGTCTGCTAGCCCAAACCCTCCATTTTCCTTAGCATCTTGTAACGTTATCATCTTAATTCTAGCTTTCTTTCCTTGCCAAGCATATTTCAAAATTAGTGAATTTAAATCTTAAAAGAAGTTTTTCTCAAGTTTTATGGGAATTGTTTGGAATAGAAATAAAATTTTTGGCAATACATTCATTTTCATTGTAGCAATTCTTCCTAGTATTGACAGTTGAAGATTTTTCCACCTTTCTAAGTCCAATTTTATTTGATTCAATAATTTTGTGTAATTATCTTCATTTATTATTGAACATCTTGCCATTAAATGTATACCCAAATATTTAACCTTTTTCACTATCTGTAATTCTATTTTTTCTGACATTTTTTTTGTTTATCTGTTAGATTTTTGGCTATTATGTTAGTTTTTTCTCTATTTATTTTCAGTCCTGCCATTTCTCCATACTGTTCTATGTTTCCCAGTAATTTAGGAATCATCTCCAAAGTTTCTTCTAAGATAAATATACAAGTGATCAGCAAATGCTTGTAATTTATACGTTTCGCTTTTATTTCCAGTCCTTTATTTTCTGTATCTTGTCTAAAATTTCTATTTAAAACTTCCAGAGTGAAAATGAATAACAATGGAGATAGTGGACATCTTTACCTTGTACCTTTACTTATCTCAAAGTTCTCAGTATAATCTCCATTCATGATCAGTTTTGCTGTTTGTTATACAGTATATTGTTTTTATCATATTTATAAGTTCTGTCCAAAGTCCATTATTATTAGTTGCTGAGTCATAAAGTCATCATCTCTTGTTGTTTTCTTTATGAATCTTACATGTACTTCTCTAGGTAATCTATTTTTCCTTGCATAGGAAAAATATTCATTCAAAATATTTTGTCTATCTCCATTTGCATCTCTGCTCTGTTTGCTTTCAAAGCTTCTGCCAAAAGCTCAGTGATCACAACTGCTATGTTTTCTTCTCTGTCTGCAGGGATATTTTAAAATCTCAAGTAGCGTTCCGCTTTCTCCATTTCCAAGATTGCAACTGATCCTTCTAAATTTTGATTTGCTTGTTCTAATTTTTCATTTTCTTGCAATAATATTTCCATTTTTTATCAATATCATCTGATTAATTTTCCATTTTCCAAATTCTTTGTACATTTTTGACAATCATTTGCTGATGAACTTCAAATTGTGCCTTTATATCCAAAAATTCTTCACTTAATTTCTCAAAATTACTTTGTGTCTCTTCATGGTTTATTTGCATTGACTCTTGAATCAATTTTAGTGTAGCCTGATTTTCATTTTGGGCAGTGCTTATTTTCTCACGCTGCAGCATTGTTTCAATAGATCCCTGGGTTGTTGGGCTAGATATTCCAACAGAAGATGCAGAATACGTCTTTTTCATAAGTCTGGTAATGTTTGATGTACTCATTTTTCAGCCAACAGTCTTAGAATGAAATACAAAATGTAAAAAGGAGCCAACTGCTTAAGGCCAAATCCACCTCCTCCAGTTGAGTCTCAGATGTAAAGCGTTCACTGTCTCCAAATAGTTCCTGTTTAGTTATATCCAGAGTCAACAATATAGTTATGAGAAGTCTTTTCCATTGTAGACTCATGCCAAGGGACTTTGTTTACAGCAGGTGTTCTTCAATGTCAAATATTTCCAAAGATTTTTTTTTTTAGTATTTAATAATACTGTAGATTCTTCTTTCACCACTAGATGTCCTCAGTGCTTTTTTTCTTTAAAAAAAAAAGTGCCAGAACTCTTATCTTGGCAGGCACACGAGGTGGGGGGGCAGGGCTGCTGTGGCAGGATAGCCCCCGGGGCTGGAGCTTGGTGCCTGGTGCTGTGGGAGCAGTGGGGCCTGCTCTATACAGCGGGGCTGTGCAAGCTACATTAATTGAACACATGGCACACATCACAAATCAGATTCCTCTTTAATGCACTGTTCCTTTGCATGACCGTAGGACATATAGAAATGCAATTATGTTCTTAGGCTTCCAAAGCATTCTTCCTTATCTTCCTGGTACATTGATCACCATAAAAATACTCAAGGTCTGTTGGCATAAGAATAAGTATGGCAAAAATAAAACAAAATAACAGATTTGAGAGCTTTTATCATTAGTTATCCTTAGATAAAAAATAATTCCATCATCCAAAACTTTGTTATACTGTATTTAACAAACAGATGCTTTGGGATTAAAAAAATAAAGACTAAGTTTGATTGTGTATCACCATGGCATTAAAACAAAATTCGAACAGTGTATGAAAAATAAAGGTTCCCTAAACGTCTGCTGGCTATATCCATACATTTTCCTTTATAGCACTCTATTGCCTTCTTTTTAGCATTTTTTCAACTTCCCAGCTTAAAAAAGACAAGGCGTCCCACACCAGGAACTGAAAGTTTGTTTAAGCAGGTTGCTAGGCAACCTGTTCACACTCTGCCCTTCTTACCTCCCACTTTTGAATTAGCCTGTGCAGAACGCGTTTCCTTCTATTTGAGCCATCTGAAGGCCCATCGCTACGATGCATTCTGCTGCTCTGCAATCTGGCTGCCTCATTGGTATGCTGCTGAGAATTTGGCTCTCCGGAACAGTTTCCTTCACCTTTTTTTGTGTGTGTGTGCAAAAAAGGTGCTGGAACGCCATTCTGAACGTTCTATGGGGAAAAAAGCCCTGGATGTTGTCATACATTCATTTATCAATGTCTGATTTTAGAACATTTTCACAAAGTTTTTCTTTTAAAGTTCTTTATAGGTTATTTACCCTTGAGTTTATATCCAAATATTTTAGATAGATTAAATAGAAGGGACGTGGTGGCTCAGTGGGTTAGGACGCTGAGCTTGTCGATCAGAAGGCTGGCAGTTTGGCGGGTCGAATCCCAAGTGCCGTGTAACAGAGTGAGTGCCTGTTACTCATCACAGCTTCTGCCAACCTAGCAGTTCGAAAGCACATAAAAATGCAAGTAGAAAAATAGGCACCACTACGATGGGAAGGTAACAGCATTCCGTGTGCCTTTGGCGTCTAGTCATGCCAGCCACATGATCATGAAAACATCTTTGGACAAGCGCTGGCTCTTCGGCTTTGAAATGGAGATAAGCACCAGCCCCTAGAGTTGGAAACGACTAGCATGCATGTGTGGGGGAACCTTTACCTTTACCTTTTTAAATAGTTAGTCCTTCTTTGAATCAATCTCAATTCAATTTTTAAATGTTTTTCTTATATTCCTTAAATATCTTCCCATTTTATAGTTGCTCACCGCCTTTAGATCTCAATCCTTCTGGGGTCTTTACTTTTTAGCTCTTCCCCATCAGGGATTCAACATCTTGTAATCCAAAAGGAAAAGGAAAAAACACTGGCTCACTCAGCTTCAGCATGCTGTTGACAATCAGCTGTTTAGCAGAGCGCCACAGCTCCTCGCTTTCCTACTGGCTGGCAACGACTTGGGCTGCCTTGGCTCACCCAGCACCCTTTCCTCCATCGTTTCAGAGGATTTCTTCAGTCTGCTCCGATTGACTGCCACCTGATTCGAGCTCCTGGAGTGTCCCTCCTTCTTCTTTCCCTCCAAGGCAACTTTCCAACCTTTTAAGGGTCGCTGGGCAAAGTGAAATTGGGCTGGGAAGTTGGAGTCCTGGCTTCTTACACCCATCTCATCGGCCGCTCTCTCTGTGTTTGATTGTTATGCAGTAGTTGTAAATATCTGTAGCTCAGGTGTAGGATGAGGGTGAAGGTTCATTCACCAAATTTGTTGGTTGGTTTCTGAATGTTTTGTTGCCAGTCTAGGTAACATCTTCAGCGTCGTTTAGGGGATGTTTGTGTCAGAGCTTGGTTGTCATCTTGCAGATGTTTCATTACTTAAAATAGATAACACCATCAGTGCTGCATGAACACAGTATGAGCACTGATTATGCTACCTAGTTTAGGTAATGAAACATCTGCCAAAATACAACCAAGCTCAGAGAGTACCAAGGACCTCTCATTTTCAACAATACATCTTCCCAAGACTCACAGACACCCCCCCTTTTTGGAGGGGACACTTTTTGTTTCTGGTAGAGGGAAGTGGCCAAAAATATAGAACCTCAGCATAATCCTGCACTGAATAATTTCAGCTCTCTTCAGAGCACATTCGTTCTTTCTTTGGTGTTGTTGAAAAATGTTTTATTCCTTCCTTTTCTATGTTTTGTTTCACATCCACCTTCCTCTCTGTTATCCAAGTGTACTTTCAATGCCTCTGATATCATAGAATGGATATTCTATTTTTTTCATTCCCCAACACTATTAATATGCAAATGTTATAACAACAACAACAACAACAACAATAATAGAAAGACTGTGACAAAGGCAAGCAAGGGTAGTACCAATAGTAATAGATGCCTTGGGTGCAATCCCAAAACAACTGGAGCACCACGTGAACACTATCGTCATTGACAAATTCGCCATATGCAAAAGGCGGCCTTACTAGGAACTGCTTCCATCTTGTGACGATATCTGTAATACCATCAAACATCCACATCTGCCTATCCCAGGTCCTTGGTAAGGACTTGATAGGTAGACAAAAATGCCAAATCCAGTCTGAACATCTGGATGCTGCTTCTGGAAGTCCATTCTGGGCCTGGGCAACAAAAAAATAGCTATCGGTTCTGCCGAACTGTTGCGAACTGGCTGAAACTGGGACAATACCTTTAACACCATTAAACAACATCTGCCTATCCCAGGTTCTTGGGAAGGACTCAGTAGGTAGGTATAATTGCGAAAGCCAGTCTAAACATCTGGCTTATACTCAATGAACCATAATAATAACATTCTTTGATGATATATTTAATATTATTTAAAACACAATATCTGCCTATCCCAGATTCTTGGGAAGGACTTGGTAGCTGGATGAATCCAGTCTAAAACATCTGACTGACTGTGCGATGACTAATAATAATGATGATGATATTGATGATAATGATGATGATGATGATGTTGGAAGGGATCTGTTCTGGCAGTTCAGTGTTTTGGATTCAGTCTCCCAAAAGGGCTTCAGAAGCAGCACTCACTTTTTCTTAGCATTGCATGTTTGCCATTTTGCATTCCAAAACAAGACCTTATCGCTTCCGTATGATTTATTAAAACAAATCATCAAATGCTGAAGGCTTTCTCTATTGGTCTTGGCAGTAACTTGGCAGTTGTGTCTGTTGACCTCCGCATACATTGCAAATGTGACTGTATCTGATTCACCTTCCAGTGTACACAATGGTCTTTTTTCTACCTGTCAGAATTTCACTCAAAAAAATGCCCTCAATCCGCGAAACACTGCAAGAGATGGGCATGAAAGTGGCAGACGTCCTTCCTTCTTTGAAGCACCATATCTCCTACCTTGATGAAGGGCTTCATAAGAAAACAGCACCTACCATACTAACAAACTTCCGTGATGTAAGTGCGTCATATGTTCCGAAAGAAAGCAGACAGCAAATAAAGACTAGTCAAACATTTTATACTGATATTGATGGGATGAATTATGATTTTTTTTCTCTAACAAAAATGTTGTTCTTTTCTTTGTTATGATCTGTCTTGCAGACACAGTATTATGGTGAGATAAGTATTGGAACACCAGCCCAGATCTTCAAGGTTGTCTTTGACACAGGATCAGCTAATCTTTGGGTGCCATCCCACCAGTGCTCCCCATTGTACAGTGCCTGTGGTAAGTTTTAGATAGAACAGGATATGAGGATTTCTATCCTGGGGCATTTTCCCATTATGCATGTGGAACAAAATTATACAACTGGTATCTTTATTCCTGTCACAATACACTGACAACCTAACATTGACTTTTCTTATCATTTGCACATAAGATTCTTGGACAATTACTAGCATGCAGCCATGAGTGGCACTGTGTGCTGAATTAATGATGGGTTATGAATAATAAGTTACCTGATATATTAGTGCATTAAAAAATAGAAAAACAATTTAAAAGGTAGCACTGAATAATATGACACATGATTTCGGATGTTAATGTTAATATAGAAAAATGAGTACTAAATCATTAATATAATTAAATTCACAATATCTAGTACTGCTTTGATGCTTGATGCTCTTCCTGTTTTCTCCACAACAATAACCCTGTTTAAGGGATGGGCTGAGAGAGATTAGCTCAATCTGACTTTCATGCTTAAGGCAGGATTACCACGTCCTAGCCCCTTATCTGAACATTTTGTTGCCAGGCTAGGTAACATCTTCAGGGATGTTTAGGGGATGTCTGTGTCAGTGCTTGGTTGTTATCTTGCTGATGTTTCATTATTAAAATAGGTAACACTATCAGTGCTGCGTGAGCACAGTATGAGCACTGAAGATGCTACCTAGTTTAGGTAACACTAAACTATAACACTAAATCAGGAGTATCAAACTCGCAATGTCATGTGATGTGTCACGACGTTTCGTGACTTTTTTGCCATTGCCAGCAATGGGGTGGGTGCGGTTTTGCTATGATGCATCTGGCCCATGGGCCGGCATTTTGACACCCCCGCACTAAATTATATTGTAACCAATACGGTATATGCTACAGAACATGGAGCACTGAATTCAAACAAAGAAAGAATCCGTCACTTAGCTTGAATAAAATATTCCCTAAGCAGTGAAGTCAGCTGGTAATTGATTAATCTACCCAGCTGCTTAAAAAGTGAGACATTTTATCTTCCCCTCCTTTCCCATTGGTTAGTTTATCTTCATTTCCCATGTATTTCAATGGGAAATAAAACTTGATTTTGGAGATCTCTCTCGAGAATTGTTCTCCTCAGAAAAATGATAGCAAAACAACCACTGTGGAGCTTCTGCAATGGGTCAAGGGAAGTTTGGTTCATGTGAAAAAGCTTTCTGTGAGGAGTGAGACTCTATTTCTCCATCCTCAGGGCTGTTCCATACAGCTTCAATGATTATTTATTTATTTATTTTATTTTATTAGATTTATATACCGCCCTTTCCCGAAGGACTCAGGGCGGTTTGCAGGGTATTTAAAAACCATACCAATACAAAATACAAAAGTAAAAAAACAATTTAAAAAGATTAAATTATCCCTAAAAATAAAAACCCCAGTTAAAAATTCTCATCCTGGGCCGGAGAGCTCAAAGAGCCAGGTCTTCAGGTCCCGGCGGAATGAACGAAGGTCAGGGGCAGTCCTAAGCTCCACAGGCAGCTGGTTCCAGAGGGCAGGCACACCCACAGAGAAGGTCCTCCCCCTGGGTGTTATCCGCCGGCAATCTTTTACCGGCGGCACCCTGAGAAGACCCTCCCTGTGTGAGCGCACTGGACGAAGGGAACTTGATGCTGGCAGCAGGTGTTCCCTCAAATAACCCGGACCCAAGCCATTCAGGGCTTTATAGGTCATCACCAGCACCTTGAATCTCACCCGGAGGGCAACCGGAAGCCAATGCAGCTCGCGGAGTAGAGGTGTTACATGGGAGTATCGGGAAACCCCCATCACAACTCGCGCGGCCGCATTCTGCACCAGCTGAAGCCTCCAAGTGGTCCTCAAGGGCAGCCCCATGTAGAGAGCGTTGCAGTAGTCTAAACGGGAGGTCACGAGCGCATGAGTGACTGTGCGTAGGGCATCTCGGTCCAGGTAGGGTCGCAACTGGCGCACCAAGCGAACCTGGGCAAAAGCCCCCCTGGTCACGGCTCCTATGTGATCTTCAAAATTGATGCATTTTCTCCTGTCCTTGAGATGGGAAGAAAGTACATTTTCCAGAGAACCAATGGCTCCACAGCCTACCTTTAGTATGTCTCAGAAGAGGCTAGTAAGTAGAGCTACAGTTAGCTTCTGCTTCTGCTGCTGCTATTGAAATCCATAGCAGACCTTTCAAGCAAACCATTGATGAACTTCTTTCAGGTGTGTTTTTAGTTTTAGTGTTTAGTTTTTCATGTTGTTAAAAACATTAGGTTTCCCTGCCCCTTTGTAAACTAGGGCAAAAACTCCTCAAATGAAAAAAAACACCCTGAACCCTCTGTCCCATTTATAGCTTTTTAGACCACCAGATTACAATCCTTGATCTGTGGCTGCAGGTCTAGTGGGCAGGGAAATCTTCCCATACTGTTGGCTTCACACAGAAACTCAGGGCTGGGCTGGTTAACTTAGTCCTGTTTTAAAAATATAAGCAAAAGTCTGTATAGTTCCCAGGAAGTTGGAAAGGTCCTCCATGAAGTCATAGAATTTTACAGAATAACAGAAATGGGAGGAACTTTGGAGGTCTTCTAGTCCAACCACCTGCTCGAGCAGGAGAACCTATGTCATTCCAGCCTCTTATTGAAAGCCTTCAGTGATGGAGCACCCACAACTTCTGAAGGCAAGCCATTCCATTGGTTGATTGCTGTCACCATTAGGAAATTTCTCTCCTTGGTTAGTTTCTATCCATTGTTTCTTGTCTTGCTTTCTGGTGCTTTGGACAATAGTTTGAGCCCCTCGTCTCTGTAGGAATCCCTCAAATAGTGGAACACTGCTATCATGTCTCCCCTAGTCCTTATGTCAATATGACCAAGGCAAAATAAGTTGTAAGGGAAGTCCTTTTCTCAGGCAGCCAAAGCAGAAATAAACATAAAGACACTGAATCCTGCAGCTGAAATGGATTAGATAGACCCACAGTGGGCCAATTGTAACCCAGCAGGTCACCAATCTTACAAAGACAACACTTTCACGACATGTGAGAGAATTTCCTTGTTTTCCTACTGCTTTACACTCTGTAGCAAGTCATCTCGAGAAACCTGGAAGTTATGTAGGATGCTTTTGTTGACTACAGCTCGGCTTTCAACACCATTTTGCCGAGCATTCTCATCGAGAAGCTGACTGACTTGAAATTCTCCCCCACCATCTGCGATTGGATTCAAGACTTTCTTAGGGATCGGTTATAAACAGTGAGGGTCGGCTCTGCTTTGTCCACCCCCCTGAAGCTTTGCACCGGCACGCCACAGGGCTGTGTGCTTAGCCCCTACCTGTACTCTTTATACACTTATGATTGTGTATCATCTGACCCATCCACTGCGATAATCAAGTTCGCAGATGATACAACTGTGGTGGGTCTTATTACAGGTGGGGATGAGACAGCATATAGGGCGGAGGTACAAAAACTATCCATATGGTGTAGTAACAACAACTTGCACCTAAACATCGGCAAGACGAAAGAGATGGTGTTAGACTTCCGTAGAAAAAAGGAGGAACCTGCCCCACTTTACATCGGGGAGGACTGTGTAGAGAGAGTTTCCTCCTTTAAATTTCTGGGAGTCTACCTCTGTGAAGATTTGACCTGGAAAGTTAACACAACCCAGGTGGCTAGAAAGGCCCAACAGAGGCTTCATTTTCTTAGGGTCTTGTGGAAGAACAGGGTAGAACAACAGCTAATGACCCTCTTTTACCGGTCTACTATAGAGATCGTCCTCTCGTATGGTATTGTGGTTTGGTATGCTGGTCTGACAGCCGCGGATAGGAAAGTAATACAGAGGGTAGTGAGCACAGCACAAGACATTGTGGGCTGTTCCCTGACACCACTGGATGACACCGCCAGGGCTCGTTGCCTTGGAAGAGTGAGGAAGATTCTCAGGGATGACTCACACCCTGGACGGTATCTCTTTACTCTCCAACCATCCGGTAGGAGATATAGGAATATAGCCAGCCGTACCAACAGGCTGAAAAATAGCTTTTATCCGTGGGCTGTTAGGCTTTTAAATGGGACATAATCTTATGCAGAATTGACTTGGGAGGCCGGTGTGTGGTGTAGTTGGTTCACATGGTGTGGTAGGATGGAGGGTTTGTTGTCACTGTGTGTTGGGGGGAGAGAGCACGGGGGGAGGCTCAGCTAATCTCAATGTACACATGTTGTACTTTGACAATAAAGGTTTATTATTATTAAAACCCCACTTTTCTACCACACTTGTCTGGATGCACTTTCACCCTGCCTGAGCAGTGGGTTGGCAATGAGACGAAGGGTCCACCATAAGGATATGCTCTCTGCACAAGGTACGCAGGGCATCTTCAAAGATGTGTGGATAAGCCCACAAAGGGAAGGACCCCATTCTCAATGGTCATGCATGTGATCTAGTGGAACACTGTTCAATAAAGATGCATAGGATTATTTGATCATTAGGTGCGAGAGACTGTGAGTGACAGGCAGAGCACACTCGGTATGAACAGGGACAGCACAGTCTTTTTTTTTTTTTTTTGGATGGGGTTGAAGCTACAGGGAAGAAATGTTTGAGAGGGACTTTACCTTAATTGCATTATGTTTGCCTGGAGATTTACTGTTGTAGTTTGTAAGTTTATGTGTTTACCCATTTAAATATTGTACAGTATGCCTTTCTGAAATCTATATGACACTTACTTCATTGCCAGTAAATGAGGTTGACATTTAAGGCACTTGTTCCTGATGATGCCTGAATTAATGTTCTACATATTAATATTCTTTCTTTCTTTCTTTCTTTCTTTCTTTCTTTCTTTCTTTCTTTCTTTCTTTCTTTCTTTCTTTCAGTCTCACACAATCGCTATGATTCCTCGGAATCAAGTACATACAAGCCAAATGGAACTGAAATTACCTTAACATATGCCCGAGGATATGTTAAGGGTGTCCTTAGCCAGGACATTGTCAGAGTAAGTGCTAAGAGGATGATAATCATTTGAACTCCTGAAGGAAGAAAACGGAGAAAGTGCTCTCCTACCGTCTGGCACATCCAGGTTATTCACGGGCCTTCAAAGGTGGACCAGGGGGCCACAAATAAAGAGGCTCTCAAATGTTTGTATTGTGGCACTTTGACCACAGTTAGTGGGATTGATGCAAAAATGACTCAACTATACACAAAAGTATACGTGGGTGTCTATGGGTGAGGTGGGGATAAAGAAAGATAAAGATAAAGAAAGAATTAAGTTATTTTTATTCAACTGATTGTTCCACAGCAGTTTGTTCCTTTGTGTGTACTTTTCTCTAGGTTGCTGATATTCCCATCATCCAACTCTTCGCAGAAGCTGTAGCACTACCTTCCTACCCTTTCATATATGCTCAGTTTGATGGAGTGCTTGGTATGGGCTACCCCAACCAGGCCATTGGTGGGGTTATCCCAGTTTTTGATAAGATAATGTCCGAAAAGGTCTTGTCAGAAAAAGTCTTCTCTGTCTACTATAGCAGGTCAGTTTTGTTTAGGAATATAAAACCCACATTTCAGATTACTGGGATCAATGCATAATTTGATTGTGCTTTAAGTTCATTGTCAGAGAGTAATTATTTTTTTCAGAAAATGTCCTATGCATAGATATGCTTGATTTTTTTGAAGACAATACTTGGATGTGTGCCTTAACTTGTCCCAAAGTTCACAAACAGTCAATCCTAGAGTGTTGCCTAAACCAGTGTCTGAAGCTTCTTTTAAGAGTTTGAATGGGGGCTCACAGAGTCCTCTTTTATTTTTGAACTGTGAATCACAGGTGATTTCAATAAATTCTGTCTCATTGGCAATCGGACTTTTGCTCTAAGCTTGAGTATTTTTGTTGGAAATACTGAATGCTTCAGAAGTCTTGGCTTAAAAGCAAAATGGCTCTCCTTCATAGTCTTTTAATGACAAAGCTTGTTAAACCTGGTGCACAGAAGTGAGCAAGAATAAAATGACTGTTTTGTGATTTTTTTTTTCCTTTGGCCTAGACACTCAGATTCGAACACTGGAGGAGAGATTATCCTGGGTGGCAGTGATCCCTCTTACTACACTGGAGACTTTCACTATGTCAATATTAGCAGAGAAGGCTACTGGCATGTTGGTCTTAATGGGTAGGTTCCGTGTAATGTCAGAATAATAAAACCAAGACTCAAAGGGGGAGTCACTTGAGTCAACTAAAGATATGAAACATTAATTGCATTTTGGAAGTCAGCTTTTCCCAAGATGACTGTCTTTTACGAGATGCTAACAATAGGTTCCTCTTACAAACTATTGTGATATGCAGATCAAAGGAGTTCAAGACTTGGTTCCAAGTTTTTTTCATTTTGACATACATGAGGCTTATTCTTCAAAAGTACAGGAATGTCTTAACGCTCTTTTGCTTTCTCTGCAGTGTTTCTATAGAAAATGATATAGTACTTTGTCATGACGGATGCACAGCAGCTATAGATACCGGCTCTTCCTTTATCACTGGACCAGCCACTTCAGTATCTGTACTGATGAAAACCATAGGAGCTACTTTGGAAGAAGATGATGTAAGAAATCCGAGCATAACTTTCTAAAACTTTGTCCTCTTTTCTAATCATGGGAAAAAGGAATCTAAAAAATATTTTATTTTATTTTATTTTAATTCCATTTATATCCCGCCCTTCTCCGAAGACTCAGGGCGGCTTACAAGCTTAGCAGTAGCCTTCATTCTATGTATATGCCTGCTTATTAGGGCTTTCACACACACCCCAAGCGGCATTATTACAAAGTCAGCTTAATTGCCCCCAACAATCTGGGTCCTCATTTTACCTACCTCGGAAGGATGGAAGGCTGAGTCAACCTTGAGCCTGGTGGGACTCGAACCTGCACTAATTGCAGGCAGCTGGTGTTACTTAAGGAGGCATTAGCCCACTGCTCCACCAAGGCTCTGCAATGAGATATGAAACACATTTGATTTCCAGTCTCTTTCATGTAATGTCCAGGTTCCCTAGTGTTTAAAATTTTTAGTGTCCAACTTTAGCAATTTTTCCTTTTTGGGAAAAAAAACCTTCATCGGTTTACTCAAAAGTGTAAAGCCTAGTTTCAACTGCAAGGATGCTTAAGAGAAATTTAGATTAAAATCTGGATAGGAAGGAGAGAGTCCCATTGGAATTGGAAAAAATATTTTAGGTGGTTCCCCATCTTGATAACTTCTCTATAGTGATGGGAAAAGCTGACGTAAGATCTTCTCTTACTTGAAGCACTGTGACTTATAACATAGGAATTAAAAGACTTTCTGTCCTATATTTCCTTTATTCTCTCACAGTATGTCATTGAATGTAAACAAATTCATTTGCTGCCTGATATTTCCTTCCATCTCGGAGATATGACCTACTCACTCAGCAGTTCTACCTATGTTTTCAAGGTAAGATCTGGAGCCAGGAACAAACATGGGTGAACACCAATGTTTAGATACTCTCAGGCCTCGTCCGGAGAGCAGGAAAATCAAGCAACCGAGACGAGTGCCGAGTTCTCAGGAACAGTTTATTGACAAGAAACAAACAAACTCCAAAGGAAATAAAGCCAGCGTTGGCTGCTACCCGCAACCAACGCTGTTAAATACACGTTGCACGTACACGCCCACGCCCCACCCGACCGCACCCATGTCCGCCCAACCCATACTTAACGACCACCCCTCCCAGTGACGGCCTTTCCTGTCCCATCCCGGCATCCGGCACCCATCACCCCCCAGGTAAGCGTCCTCGCAAAATCCCGCTCCACCATTACCAGACCCCACCTCCGCGCCCCTTCCCTGGGTCGGCACCTCCCGCCCCCGTTCCCCAGACACCGCCCCACCAAGCCCCGGGCCCCTGCAACACAATGCCGCTGGCACTGCCGGAACACAGGCCGCGTCCCTCCGCCCCGCACCCAGGCGCTTGCAGGGTCCAGGTGTCTCGGCGGCCGACCTTACAGCTGGCCTAGGGTCCGCTTCAGCAGCCGGCTTCTCGGCTGCCGACCGCCCAGCTGGCCCAGAGTCCGCTTCGGCAGCCCGTCTCTCGGCTGCCCTAAGGCCAGGGTTCCACGAGGCCACCGTCGCTGGAAAGGGGAGGGCAGGCTGTTGTGAACGTACGCACGCCGCCAAAGCTCCAGCTGCCCCAGTGTGCGCACGTGCGCGGCTCCCAGCTGGCCGCACATCCCGATGTCGCCGCTGCTGTAGTGCCGATGCAGGAGCGGCTTGCCTTCGGTTGGGGACGTCGGCGTGGGCGAGGAAATGTGGAGCCGGTGAGGGACGAGCCTGGGGTGCCGGAGTGTCGAGACTGAGGGGCGCGACAGATACAGTAAAACGTGGAAGGTCAAAGGTGTGAAAAAATAAACTTTGGAGGGATTTTTGAGAGCTGGTGATTAAATCAAAGGTGTAACAGCCATTGGGAAGCAGTTCACGATGCTGCATTATTAGGTATTACTCAGGCATCTTGCTGATTTACTTCATTTTGGTTGCATTGTTTTCTCTGCAGTATTCAGACAATGAGGAAGAGTTCTGCACTGTGGCATTTTCGGCTATTGACATTCCTCCTCCTCTCGGCCCTCTCTGGGTTCTGGGTGCAACTTTTATTAAGCAGTACTACATTGAATTTGACCGGCAGAACAATCGGATCGGTTTTGCTACATCGTTCTGACAAGTCCCACTTTGGAAGATGCTCACATTTGAGAGATTGAACTTTGAAAGAGAATAGCTTGATAACAGATTCTATTATACAGTAAACATTTGGGTTCCTCTTAGTTGTAACATTTTGAACCCCTTAATTTCTTTCTTAAAAAGACAGATAATTACGAAGGACTTTCAGTTTATTTTGCATTTAAACTCATTTCTGCTTAGCTTCATCTGCTGGATGAATCATTTTGCAATGTCACCATGGCTTGGATTAGTATCAAACTAACTTCCAAATATTAGCTCCATTTGAAGATGGTGGTTTAGGATACAGATGTCACTTGCCTGTGATGTCCATAGTCTGTCTTCATTTTCTTAGAAGTGTCATGCAGAGACTCCAGAGTGAAACTTCATCCTCCTACTGAAGAGAACTAAAATCTTTTGGTTCCGCCTATATTCTGATCACAACATTAAATGGGCCTTTTCCCACTTTGTGACCTTTTTCTTCAGAAAGATAGTATTATAGGAAAAGACAAATGTATTGCAATGCATGAAATGTGGCGTAATTGTCTATAAACTGGATAATCAATCAGAGATATTATCTTCCTGAAAATAGTACGGCAGCATGAAGCAAAAAAGAGTGCTTCTCACATTGATTCTATTATTCTTCAAAATGCTACAATGTTTCACTTTTTTGTTACAGATTGAAAAATCCATTACTTTGAAACCAGAAATGTTTTCCACTACTTTTAGGTTGGGTCATTTCTATATAACAAAAAAAAGGGCATACAGATTCAAAGGGCAAAATGTGATTCAGTGAACATATGAATCCATCCTTAGCACTTGATAGGAATCTCTTGAAGCAGCTTTGCCTTTTCCTGGGACCAAAAACAGCCACACAATCCTGGAACAAGATGAGTTTACTTTAAGGTGTTCTCAACAGGTGCTATAAGTGTACCCATATGTTCTCAGAATGCCATTTTACCCTATAGCCACATCTCTGCATGCACAGGCAAAGATGCATATACAGACTTACATACATTTATGAACGGTTCCTAACAATTTCCAAACTCTTTAATTTTGTGCTTATCTTTAACTTGGATATCCTCAAATGAAACACTGTCCTCTATGTGCAGTCACATGATGTTTCAACATGTATCACTCCTTTTTACCTCAAGGTTTATTTTAATGCTTTTTAATTTAATAAAGATTATCTGTCTATAAAAAAGAAACAGAAGACTTTTGTGAAGATCTTTTATCTTTGTTTTTTGGTAGTTTTACACTAAATATGCCTCATTCCACTTTCCTTGCCTCAAGGAGGAAAAGATTACAGTATTTTTATATTTAAATTTAACCTTTCCCTCCGTGAAAGGGGACTTCAGGCTTGGAATCTTATACTGTCCTTTTACAACCAGAAATGTCCCCAAATCCCTGGGAGAAGATATATGGTCAGCACAGATTTAATCACATTCACAGGGGCTTCCCTGAATCACAGTTTTGCTATTAGAGCGGAAAGTCGGTTATGTTCAAATTAATAATGGCTACTATTTGACAGGAAACGTAGTCTGCAACTCCCATCAACCAAAATCAGTTTGCAGATTTAAAGGAATTCCTTCCATCAGTCTGAGAGGAAAAACTGCCTCTCTCTTGTCCCCTGGAATAAAAATTCAATTATTTAGTAATGGAAATATAGAATGGCTTTTCTTGTTCATCTTCCCATCCAAGAATCTCTTAGATATTATTCTATATAATTTATCACAGCAGCTACCTTGCTGCTAAGTCTAATTACCACTTTCATTATTTACCTGCCTTTAAATAAGGATGATCTCAGGTTGGAGGGATTTAGCTGGCTTTGACTAAGATGGATTTGAATCCAAACCAACAAACCAGATTTTACACCCTAAAAATGGTGGGATGTAATTCTCCAGAATTAAATCAATGCTGAGTATTTCTATCACCTAAACCATTCATTATCACCTCTACCAATAAGTGACAGGACAATTTCCTGTCTGCCAATGTGTATGACCTAAAGATGATTTTGGAAGGAAGCCACTAGTGACCTGCAACCAGGAGATATTAGCAATTCACACTATTCCCAACAAGGCAATTAAGCAAACTGAGCCCCACAAAGAAAATAGGACAATTATAGCAGTTCTAATAAAAGTAATTAGACTCATTCCATTTTAAGAAGGGAGGGGGGAAATAATTATCTGTAGCTTGATGACACTTATTCAATTAATTGAGTCTGAGTTAGTTAGCTGGATATTTAGGAAAGGAGATTTGTTTTTCTCCCCTGTAGAAAATCACATACTGTATTTTGAGCGAAACATACTTCAAGGTATTTCATTTTTTTGCAATATGTTAACATTTTCCTTAATAAAGATTTAGTGGTTACAAACTAGTCAAGGAGAGAAGCAACCTAGAACTAAGGAGAAACTTCCTGACAATTAGAACAATTAACCAGTGGAACAACCTGCTTCCAGAAGTGGTGAATGCTCCAACACTGGAAGTTTTTAAGAAGAGACTGGACAGCCGTTTGCCTGATATGGTATAGAGTTTCCTGCTTGAGCAGGGGGTTGGACTAGATGACCTCCAAGGTCCCTTCCAACATTATTATTATTATATACTGAACCTTGTTGCCACAAAAAACTTTTGAGGAGAACCAGCTTCTTGCCATTATCTCTTTAAATGCAGCTGATGTTCACTCATTATATTTCTCTACAAACAAATAAGATCCCCGTTATACGGAAAATTAACATGCTGGACAGAGAGGAGGATTTTAATGAAGGTGGCTATTGATAGATCATCAAAATAAGAACAACAAAACAACAAAATGAAAAAGGAATAGGCATCTGCATATGATGATAAATATACAGATACATTCTGGCATAATTGTTATTTAAATAAACGAATAACAGAATTCATTATACTGAGGAAGAATGGCCACCTTTGAAACTGAGGACTTATGGCAAACTTCAGAATGCATTTATACTTATTAGATTGATTTTTAAACCAGATATGATCTTGAATAACTATTTGCAGAGTAAGACATCTAGACCAAGGTATTCTTTAATAGGTCACTTGTTGGAATTTTTAATGTGTCTGTTTTCTACATTCAGTCATGAGAATTTTTCCTGCTCACTCCTCCAAGTGATACAGACCAAAAGACACACATTAAGCACATCTTCTGTTGCTTCTGAAAGCTACTAGGTTTCAATCCACTGAAAATGGCAGCTTTCAAAAAACTGAACTATTTCAGTTGCAGTTTACATAATTGAAAACACTGACCATCAATAATAGGACCACATGCTACTACATTACTCTTGGCATAGCTTTTAATCATAGGTCACTTACCTTTAGGTCACTTTTCACCACTCCAAAATAATTTCTTGATCTATGTAATCTCATGTATTGTTTATATTTAGCAGTTGAAATTTTTCTACCTTTTGCAAAAAAAGAGTGACATCTCAGTTTTCCACTGTAAAATTATGAATCATATCTCTTTTCCCACTGACAACAAATCTTGCCTTATTGCATCTCCCCAAATTCAGCTCAAGTACCATTTTATCTACATGTCTTTTAAGGGAAAGGATGGCTCAGCAGCCACTCTCGTATTTGTTGCTATGCCCCACAAATATACACCATCCAAGTAATTCTACTTCAAAGTACAGCTAGGATTGATCTGGAGTGTTTTGACTGTAAATCTTACCATTGTCTTCACTCATATTGTAACCCACAGAAACAAAGCTAGAGCAAAACTGACAAGATTTATCTCTGGTCCCCTTTTCTCTGCAATTATTTTATGGTTGAAATGATGGGAAAATATTAATTTTTCTTTTTTGTGTAGCGAAACCGACCACCCCATTGCCCGCAATGGGAAAAAAGTCACAATATATCACGACACGTCATGTGATGCTGCGAGTTTGACAACACTGGTGTAGGAAGAATGGGCTTGACAGAATAGTTTTTGTGGATCCAGGACTATCCTTTTTCCCTTCACAAAGAACAAATGCAATAGAGGTAGTCCTTGACTTGTGACCATTTGTATGACCGAGTTATAATAGCATTGAAAAAAGTGACTTAAGACTGATCCTTACTTATGACGGTTGCAGTGTCCACATGGTCACATAAAAATTAATGCATTTAGCAACTGGCATAGATTTACAAAAAGTTGCAATGACCTGGGTTATGATCACCACTTAATGACTTTCCAGGGTGCTCCAGGTCTCCAAGCTGAGCATAGCAATAGGGGGAAAACCCGGTTTGAAGGAATCAGACTTCCTATTGTCCTACGAGTCTATGGAGATTCTCAGTCATACAGGTCATGGTTGCCCCAAAGGTGCTTTTTCAGGAGGCAACTGGCTTTGTTTTTCTTTGCACTACTCAGGTGAACCTGAGGACACAGATAATCCTCCAGATGACCCCAACGACCCTCTAAAACAGACATGTCAAACTCGCAACATCACGTGACATCACTCAATGTATCAGAGCTTTTTCCCTATTGCCTGCAATGGGGTGGGTGTGGTTTCCTGGTGACATGTTTGGCCCGTGGGCTGGCAGTTTGACACCCTTGCTCCGTTAATGTTAGCTGCGAAGTCGTGTCCGACCCATCGCGACCCTATGGACAACGTTCCTCCAGGCCTTCCTGTCCTCTACCATCTTCTGGAGTCCATTTAAGCTCACGCCTACTGCTTCAGTGACTCCATCCAGCCACCTCATTCTCTGTCGTCCCCTTCTTCTATTGCCCTCAATCTTTCCCACCATTAGGCTCTTCTCCAGTGAATCCTTCCTTCTCATTAGGTGGCCAAAGTATTTGAGTTTTAGCTTCAGGATCTGGCCTTCTAAAGAGCAGTCAGGGTTGATCTCCTCTAGGACTGACCGGTTTGATCACTTTGCAGTCCAAGGGACTCACAGGAGTCTTCTCCAGCACCATAATTCAAAGGCCTCAATTCTTTGGCGCTCAGCCTTTTTTATGGTCCAACTTTCACTGCCATACATTGCAACTGGGAAGACCATAGCCTTGACTATATGCACTTTTGTTGACAGGGTGATGTCTCTGCTTTCTAGTGTGCTGTCTAGATTTGCCATGGCTTTCCTCCCAAGGAGCAAGTGCCTTATAATTTCTTGGCTGCAGTCCCCATCTGCAGTGATCTTGGAGCCCAGGAAAATAATATCTGTCACTACCTCCATTTCTTCCCCATCTATTTGCCAAGAATTGAGAGGGCCGGATGCCATGATCTTGGTTTTCTTAATGTTAAGTTTCAACCAAGTTCTGCACTCTCCTTCTTCACCCGCAACAAGAGGCTCTTTAGTTCTTCTTCACTTTTTGCCAGTAGAGTAGTATCATCTGTATATCTTAGGTTGTTGATATTTCTTCCAGCAATCTTAATTCCAACTTTTGATTCATCTAGCCCTGCCTTTCTCATGATATGCTCGTATGCAGCCTTGCTGGATTCCTTTCCCAATTTTGAACCAATCAGTGGTTCCGTGTCCAGTTCTCACTGTTGCTTCTTGGCCCACATATAGGTTTCTCAAGAGACAAATAAGATGGGGATGGCAAGGCGTCGCCGGAGGCAGCCATTTTCTGGCTGTCAGCCTCGCGGCTCCGTAGAGCCGCCGAAAACAGCGCCGATCAGCTGTTTCGGCGGCTCAGAAGCCCCCACCTCGGGAGAAGAGGAGGGGGTGAGCGTCCAGGTAGGGGTAGAGCACTCCGGGGCCGCAAGAACTTAAGAGTTTTTGCGGCGGAAGGATTGAGCCCCCCCGAAGCCTGGGCATGCTCTGGACTGCGAGGCGCCTCTGTTCCGGGTTTTTTGGAGCAGAACAGGGCGTTTGCAACCATCCCTGCTAACAAGGAAGAGCCTTTGAGAACGAGGACGCAGGCAGAGTGATGCAGGAGATTTTGGTGAAGATGGTGTTTTGATCTTTAACTCAATGGACTTTGCTGAACTTGTAAGTGAAAGTGCGTAGCTAACAATAGTGGGTGAAAATGGCGGCTATATCTTTTAAAGTTCCTGCTTTGGTGCAGCAGTCTTCGGTGAAAACTTTATTGTCCCCTGCATCCGTATCTGCATCAGCTTTTACAGTAAAAGATTTGCAGAATCTGCTGCAAGAGACTATGGAAAAGCAAATGCAACAATTTGTTGAGATAATGGAGAAAAAGTTGGAGGAGAAGTTTACAGAGAAATTAACAGAAATGAGAGCAGACATTACATCTGCAATGTTAAGTATGGCTAAAAGCATTGAGATTTTGGATGAAAGAGTGGAAGATCTTGCTCAAAATGCTACTAGACTGGAAGCCAAAATGACAGAAACTGAAAATGTGATAGAGAAAATGGATTATGATTTGATTTCGACACAGTATTATCAGATGGAGTTTGCTTTAAGAATCAGAGGCCTAAAAGAAAATCCTAAGGAACATTTGAAGAAAATGGTTTCTGAGGCTTTAGAAGGGGTGTTGGAGCGACCAGCAGATGAAATAATGGAAGATATAGATAAAATCTTCCGTGTTAATTCGTGGATTGCAAGACAAAGTAAATTACCCAGAGATGTGGTCGTTTATTTTACAAAGAGAAAGACTAGAAATGAAGTTATCCAGGCCTCCTACAATATTGATTTTGTAATTGCTGAACAAAAAGTTCTGATTTTAAAAGAGATCCCTGCAAGAATTTTAAGAAAAAGGAAGGAATTTGCTTTTTTGACACAAGAATTGAGACGACATGATATCAAGTTTAGATGCCAGGCTTCCGGTAGCGCTGCCACGACGAATGGCGGCGTTCTGAAGCCGCACAATCCTGGGAAGCGTCAAAACGCCCGGAGGCAGCGAAAATCAGCTGTTCCGCGGCGTCGGAGCTTCTTCCTCGGGAGAAGAGGGAGAGGCGAGCCTGCCTGGATAGAGGTAGAGCTCCCCTGTGATTCTCCCAAGCAGTTTGGGGGATAACAGGGTGAGCCCCCTCGGAGCCCAGGCTTTCTCTGCTCCCAGGACGTCTTCGCTCCAAAAGGAGTGGAACCAGACGCGACAACTACACCTGCTGCTTAGAGGGGACTGTGAGTATTTTGTTCCTTTGGAAAGCAGGCAGAGCAAAGCAGGAAGATCTGAATTTATAAATTGGATTTCAACTTTAACTCAGTTTCATTATCTTCTTCAAGTTTAAAGTTTGAAATGGAGTAAAAATGGCGCTGGAATGTTTCTCTCCTGTGTGAAGAGACTGTGTTTGAAAATTGTTATATTTTGCTACAAAGCAAGAGATACAATTTGCAACTGACTTTATCCAGTATCGGATTTTGTGTATTTGAAAGCCTGTTCCCTATTCTTCTTATTGAAGATTAAGAACTTTGAGAGAATTGTTATTTCTTCTCCCCCCCCCTTTTTTTTCTTTTGAACTCTGATTCTGCTGGGTGAAAGAGGAAATTGAAACTTAAGAGATGGCTGCGAGACGTGGGGGAGGGCCCCCGCTTTCTAAGAATGTTATCTCCTCACCTATATCACAAGCTGCAGTGCAGACTTCGATGAAACCTACAGTACAACCACCCTCTCCCCCACCTCCTGCATTTACACTGACAGACATCCAGCAAGTTGTGATGCAGTCAACGCAAGTTTTGCAACAAGAAATAAAGAATCAAAACAACCAGATGAGGGAAGATATAGTGTTTGCACTCCAGGGCTTAGCTGCACATATAGAACGCCTGGATGTTCGTGTGGATTCAGTTATGGAGTATGTGGAGAACTTGGAAAATAAAATTATTGATGCTGAACAGAAGATTGATAGAGCAGAGGCCAAGATTGACAGAACAGAAAACGAGGTTATTATATCAGAATATAAGAACATGGAGTTTGCTTTGCGTATCAGAGGCCTCAAAGAGAATCCTAAAGAAAATCTGGAATGGGAAATAGCACAAGCAGTGGCTCGTTTTGAAATGGGAACCTGAAGAACTACTTAAGGAAATGGATAAGATATTTAGGGTTAACTCCTGGATTGCTAGGCAAAAAAGTCTACCTAGAGATGTAGTGATTTATTTTTCCAGGAGATCAACCAGAAATTCTATTATCCAGGCTTTTTATCGGAAAAAATTTCAGATTGCAGGCCAAGATATTATGATTCTAAAGGAGATACCTTCAAAAATTCTTAGAAAGAGGAAAGACTTTGCCTTTTTGTCTGATGAGCTTAAGAAGCGACAAATCCAGTTCAGATGGGAAATACCTATTGGAATTGTGGTAAATTATGCAGGGACCAGATACAGACTGGATACAATCTTAAAAGCAAAAGATTTCTACACTAAGGTCCTGAAAGCAGGTTTACCACCATCTCCCCGAATTAAAAGAACAGAAGCTAGACAAGATGATAAACAATTGAGTGAAGGGGCAATGTTACTGCCCCTTGAGGAGACGCAGAAACCGGAGGCCATGGAGCAGAGTTTGGCATTAAAGGAAGATCTAAAAGAACAGAGGATGACAAGAGCTGCACATAAGCGTATGGAAAAAGAACAAAAACAAAAGCCTGTAACTGGTCCAGCTACACAAGATGCGGTTGTTTCAGAGCCTGTGGGAGGAGCACATCCTAAGAGAGCAACAGCTGATCTTCAGGCCTTGTTCCAAAGGCTTATGGTCACCAGAGATGGTGAAGTTCCTGACATGGAATGTTAATGGGTTAAATTCACCACAGAAAAGAAAGTATTTTTTTATCTGAAACAACATAAAAATGACATTGTTTGCTTACAAGAGACACATATTGCATTAAAAGATCAAAAATATTTGATTAATTCCCGATTGGGAACCCATTTTGCATCTTTTGCTCCGGACAAGAAGGCTGGAGTGGTTATTTACTTAAGAAAAGACTTTTCAGCAAGATTGATTGAATCGGATAAACAAGGGAGATATGTTAGTATTGAATTAACATTACAAGGAAAGAAAGTTCTTCTTATTGGATTATATGCTCCAAATCAGCAACAGCAAAAAAAATTTAAATTTTTACATCAGAGACTAATTGAACTGGATTACAAATCTGTTATTATGATGGGGGACTGGAATGGGGTTTTGGTGCCATCTGAAGATAAGAAGGGATCTTCTAAAAACTTTTTTAATTCAAAATTGCCTAAAGCTTTTTTTGATTTGAAGGAAGATCTGGAATTAAGAGATGTATGGCGGGAAAGGAATATGAGAGACAGAGATTTTACTTTTTTTTCGGATAGACACAAATCTTTTTCAAGGATTGACTTCATTTTGATTACTACTGATCTTTCCTCTTTGGTTAAGAACGTTAAGATTTTTCCTAGGACAATGTCTGACCATAGTCCTGTTTGGTTGGAGTTCTTTGCTGAAGACACTAGTAGGAGATCCTGGAGGCTGAATGAGAATTTATTTACAAATGACTTGTTCTTGCAGAAATGTAGAGAACATATGAAAGAATTTTTTGTCATGAATATGCATAAAGGTACCTCGACGGAAATGGTTTGGGAAGCTAGTAAAGCCTATATGAGAGGGGTTTTGATTTATATGAATAATGCTTATAGGCGTAAGCAAGTGCAAAAACGTTTAGATATTGAGGAAGAGATTAAAACTAAGGAGAAAAAGTTCATTTTGAATCCATTGGATAATAATTTAAAGATCTCAATACATTTATTGAAAGAACAATTTAATATGCTATTGGCTGATCAAGTAGCAACTAATTTGCATTATGCCAAACACAATACTTTTTGTAACGCCAACAAGCCTGGTAGATGGTTGGCTTATCAATTAAGGAAGAAACAGAAATTACGTACTATAGATAAAATAGAATATAAAGGAAAAGAAGTCTACCAACAAAATTTGATTAAGAGGAGTTTTCTAGATTTTTACTCGAAATTATATTCTAAAGAGAATATACAAGCTTTAGATGTAGACAAGTATTTACAGGGAGCTCATTTTCCAAGACTTTCACAAGAACAACAACTTGAGATGAATTGCTCAATTACATCAGAAGAAATTTCTTTAGCTATTAAACAGTTGAAATTGGGCAAAGCTCCGGGAACAGATGGATTAACAGCAATTTATTATAAAAAGTTGTTGCCTGAAATGATTGAACCCTTAAAGATTTTGTTTAATGAAATTCAGACTGGAGGCGCAGTTCCTCCATCATGGAGGACAGCTTTTGTATCGTTGATCCCAAAGGAGGATCAAGATCTTACTCAACCTAAAAATTATAGACCTATATCGCTTTTAAATACAGATTATAAGATTTTTGCTAAAGTATTGGCTAATAGATTAATGCAAGTTTTGAAACAAATGATTCATAGTGATCAATCAGGATTTATATCTGGGAGGTATATGAAATATAATGTAAGACAAATTGTTAACTTGCTTGAATATTTGGATAAGAACAACCAAGTCTCTGCAGCATTGATATTTTTGGATGCAGAGAAAGCCTTTGACCAATTGAATTGGCAATTTTTATTAAAGAGTTGTTGAGGAGATGAATTTTGGAGAAGGTTTTCTACATGCTATTAAAGCTATATATCAACAACAAACTGCACAAATTATAGTTAATGGGGGATTAACAGAGACTTTTAAAATTGAAAAAGGTACAAGGCAGGGTTGCCCCCTATCACCATTATTGTTTAACATTAGAGATTTTACTAATTAAAATTCGAGAGTCCTCTTTGATAAAGGGAATTAAAATAAAACAGAATGATTATAGATTGAGAGCTTTTGCTGATGACTTGGTTGTGACAGTATCCCAACCGTTACAGTCGGTTATAGACTTGATGGAAATTATAACTCAGTATGGTAAGGTTTCTGGGTTTAAGGTGAATAGTAATAAGACTAAGATACTATCCAAGAATTTATCTATGAGTGAAAGGGATATGTTATCTAAATTAACAGGTTTTGAAATAGTGAAGAAGGTTAAATATCTTGGAGTATATATTGCAGCCTCAAATGTAAAATTGTATAAGAATAATTATGAAACACTATGGTTGAAGATACAAATAATTGGAAAAAATTACAATTATCATTACTGGGAAGAATTGCAATTGTTAAAATGAATGTTCTACCAAAGTTTCTCTTTCTGTTTCAGATGATACCTATATTGAAAAAGGATGCCAACCTTGATCAATGGCAGAAGGGTATTAACGAATTTATCTGGGCGGGGAAAAAACCAAGAGTTAAATTCAAGATTTTACAAGATGCCAGGGAAAGAGGGGGACTCAAGGCGCCGAATTTGAAATTGTATTATGATGCGGTTGCCTTGACCTGTGTTAGTGATTGGCTTAATCTAACTAACAAGAGAATACTTCATCTTGAGGGATGGGATTTGGTATATGGATGGCATGCATACTTGCTTTATGATAAGAAGGTAGACAGGGCTTTTAAATCCCATATTCTTAGAAGTGCTTTATTGCGTGTCTGGAAAAAGTATTATTATAAGTTAAATTATAAAATACCGATTTGGGGAATTCCTGGACACACGATAGAGGGCGTATCTATGGGAGTGAGTATGGATATGGTTTCTTATAAGGAACTACTTAGATTGCAAGGGAATGATTGGCAACTTAAACCAGTAGAGGAGTTAAGACAAGAAAACATAAGTTACTCTTGGTTTCAATATACCCAATTTAAAGCTAGGTGGAAGTCAGATCACAACTACAGATCAAAATTTAGTAAAGCAAATTAGAGATTCAAATTGTGCACATATAAAGAGGATATATAATGCTTTAATTGAATTGGATTCGGAAACGGAACTGGTTAAAGACTGCATGATAAAGTGGGCACAAAATATTCAGGAACCAATTTCGCTGGACACCTGGGAGATAATTTGGGTCAGAAATGTTAAATTTACCCAGGCTCAAAATTTAAGAGAAAATTTTTATAAAATGTTTTATAGATGGCATCTGGATCCCAAGAAGCTGTCCAATATGTATCCTAATGTACAGTCTAAATGCTGGAGGTGTGGTAGTTTAGAAGCTACCTATTTTCACATGTGGTGGACTTGTAGAAATATAAAAGCTTTTTGGATTAAAATTTGGTGGAACATTCAAAAGATTTTTAAGAGAAAGATAAAGTTCTCCCCGCAATTGTTTTTATTGGGCATTGTTGTAGATTGTGATGTTAAAGAAATTAACTTGATGTTGAACATGATAACGGCAGCACGGTTACTGGTGGGACAATATTGGAAGAAGGATAGTTTGCCCACTGTAGAAGAATGGGTGTTTAAAGTTTCGAATCTTGCAGAAATGTCTAAGATTTCTGCTTATCTGAAGGATCATTCACAGGAAAGATATATTTCAGTTTGGAGGAGATGGATAAATTATATTCAAAACAAATATGGGACCAAAAAGTACCATTTAGCTTATGAGTAGATTTTAGTGGGATATTGTTATTGGTACGTTGTTTGTAGTTATGTTAAAAGAGAGTTAAAGCGCATTATGAATTTGGTTAATTGTATATTATGCATAATTTTTATTTAGAATATGATTACTGTAACTATAATCCTGTATTTAGCTCTGGGAAGTGGGGGGGGAAGTGGGTGGGTTTGGGGTGGGAGGGATTTGGGGATATATTGTAAAATTTTGTTTTTGTAAAACTCTTTAATAAAAAAAAAGTTTAGATGGCAAATACCAGTGGGTATGGTGGTGACCTATGAAGGTATGAGGCATTGTTTTACCACGGTGACTCAGGCACGTGATTTTTACAGTAATGTTTTAAAAGCAGCCCCCATACCATCTTTGGAATCTACAAAGAAAAAAGGTGATAGAGAGTCTCAACGTTCCAGAGAGAATCCACAAGATGCTGAAGGGTTAATGCAGACAGATGTGAAAGTCACAGGAGTGGGTCAAACTTCATCACCACTGGAGAAGGCCAAAAATTGGAAGAGGCGTGCTGTTTCTGGAAGAATGAATCAAGCCTGAAGATTTAGTTGCATAATTGCAAGAGATAATAATGTAATAAGGATTATGGGAATTGGAATTGTTAGAAGGATTAAATATTTGGGGATATATTTTTCACCCTTATAATATAATTATGTAATATTTTGTGTTGCTTTAGTTTTAAGATGATTATGAAAATGTAATTGGGAAGATTTGTAGTAGTGTTTATTGATATTCTGTAGGTTATGATTTGTTATTTGGATGGAAAATTTTAAGCCTGGAAGGTAATGTATGGTATTTTAAGTTGTATAATATATTAGGAGAAGGGCAGGTTGTATAAACCTGGTTTTAGTATGTTAAAGCTTGTTGAATAGAAGAATAGTTTTATAAAACTGATATAAATTGTTTTAGTTGTGATTGAAGCTAATTTGTAATATTTTTATGGGCAACATTGGAGTAGGTAATATTATATAAAAAAAATTTAAGTTTGGAAAGTAATCTATGGTATTTTAAGTTGTATAATATATTAGGATAATATGAATTTATAGCTTACTTGGAAGGAAGCATAGCTTTAGACAATTGATATAAATTGTTTTATTTGTGATTGTTTTTATTGGGTATTAGATTGAAAAGTATTATTTTGTATTTGAATAATCATTGATATGATTTATATATATATATATATATATATATATATATATATATATATATATATATATATATA